>NC_079420.1:8090518-8198018 GCF_026213295.1 Gadus chalcogrammus
TCGTAGACTAATCTTTCTGAGAAACCCCAGGCTTTGTCATGATATGTTTACTTTCTGACAAGGTTGTTCATCTTCGCGTGGACTTGAAGGAGCCAGATAGAGATACAAACAGGGTTTAATGGGGAGGTGGTGCCAAATCCCAGGAGAGGGTTTATTATTATCTCCCCAACGAACAACCCCAGCGAGTTGATAACCTGTAGCGCCATTCAACGTTCAATCAGTCTGCCAGGCAGGCATTTTCATTTCAGCCATCCTTGTTCAGTTAAATATTGGTTGTTTAGTCCTGCCCGACTCCTTCTGTATGGACATTGACTGTTGCCTGAATATCCTGCTTACCTCATTCCAATTATGTTGGGAGTATTCATCTGTTTATCTGAGAGTGTGAGGGTTTGCGTGTGTTTTCATTTACATGCATGTCTGTTTGAGGCAGAGAGCACTGACAGTGTCCAATCCAATGCATTTATTGCTTAATCTTGCAGTGACTGCACTGCTTAAGTCAGCAGTCTTTCTCTTTCCCCCCCCCGCACTAACAAACACACACATATACACACTCATACACATACAAACACACACACACACACACACACACACACACACACACACACACACACACACACACACACACACACACACACACACCACACACACACACACACACACACACACACACACACACACACACACACACACACACACACACACACACAACCATAGCTCATTCCATTCCGGTTTGAACAAATATTTGACGTCCAAGTGCTAAGTAAACCGTACATTCTGACTTGCTGAGATCTATTGCCTATACTTACAGCCTATTTCCCTCAGACCGGCCATTACCTATCGCAATGCCTTCAACAGCAGCAAAGCAATATGCAGGGGAGCGATGGGGATCTCAAACGCTGCATCCAACGGGAACGTAGAGTTCTATTTTCAAACCTGAACCCTTGGCTGCCTGGTGCAAAGCTCATCCCCAGATCTACTTTTGTCCTCCCCCAGTGCTTCCTGCTCCCCTGCGCTCGCCGTCTGTTCGGGGTCAGCTGACTCACAGACAGACAGGAGGGACTGCCGGCTTTGCCCACAAATCCATGATGTCATCCGCAGTCTCTTGACTCTTATCAGATGTTTACTTTTCTTTGTGGGCTGCCAAGTGAACTCTTGCCTCACAAACTCTTGCCTCCCAACTCAAATCTCGTCGCCTGCACTGTGTCTGTTAAGACTCTAATTCAGCCTAACCAAACTAAAGAAAAACAAGTGCTGTTTTGAAGGCTGAGTTCAGTTTACGATTCTCAGAAAGTTGTATTTATGTGTAATTTGACTGGTGCAGCCAACTGTGGGCTAGTTCGTGTATGATTTGGTTGCTTGCATGATGATGGTGGCACTCATTCTTAAATCTTATCTGTTCTGTTTTATTGTTGGCTTGGAAACTAGTGTGGATGATGCACATGTATTAGGCATTAGGAGCACTGTCTCTTTCTCTCTTTATCACTCTACTATTCTCTCTCTGTCTCTCATTATCTATCTATCTAACTATCACTCTGGATGTGGGCAAACTGCAGTTGTTTTTTACTGGTTGCTTTCACAAATACAACCTTCATTTCTGTAGTATGTCGTTACTACCTCCCTCTGCCTGCTTATGGTTTGCTGTTTCTGGAAGGATACAGATACATAAAAAAGCCCCTACTTGCCCAACCCTATTCCTGCTTGTTATTGAACGGATATTGATTGTATCTGTTTGCAACCATTCAGACTTAATAACACGGTTTTGTTTAATATGCGGTTGATTATGACTAATGTGTAAACTGTGTACTTCCCTATTCCTATTGTCAGTCACTTATTGAGTGTTTTTAACGTGTTTGTTAAAAATGTGTGTGAAGGAAGTCAACTCAAACGCAACGTGATTGTAACGACTCCTACCGTTGGCGTGCTGCCAAACTTGAAATTGGCTCTTTGCTGTAGATGGAAATGTTATATACACAGTGTATCGCATTGGACAGCATGGTTGGAATTGGTTTTGTTCTGGTAATTTGTCCAAGTGCGAGCGAATAGAGTACCTGCTGAGTATTCAGGCATGTTCTCAGGAGCCCTGATGACATTTGATATCAGTGAGTGGAGGCAACGTAGCAAGGTATTGGAGAAAATACTTGAACTAAAAGATGTGTCTCTCAATGTTCATATTCAAGTGCGATTTGTGCTATAAGTATTCCCAATTATCTTTTTTGATGTTTAATAACGTATATATCTCATGGATTTTGCACCACATTAAAGTTGGTAATCTGCAGAGCAAACCACAAATGGCCTGAAAGGATATTACTAAACACAAACAATTGACTACTAATAGAGTTAACTTAGGAAATGATGTAGTCTAATCATGAACCTCTTGGAAGGTAATACTAGTGTAGCATTCTCAGAACCCTCCTACTCTATTACTGTGAGCTACCAATTGACTGCACTGAGGTTCTCTCCTGGGAAAGATGAGCAGGACTTATTCAGTGGGCCTCCATTCACACACTGCTCCTGAGCTCTCGTGAGTGTGGGAATGAATCCAGTGTTGAGCGGTTACCGTCAGCATGAAATATGCTTCTTAATAAAATTTGCAATAATAACGGGAACCTGTATAGGTCACATTGTGAAAACATGACTTCACTTGTAAGAAACTCTGTGTCAGGGTACTTTCTGTGACACTGTTTGCCTCTGGTTTCAGTTTCATTCGAAAAGCAGATTGGCGTGTTTTTACTTCTAGTATGAGCGCATGAAACGGGAAGATTTATATCTAATTGACGGAAAATACGATTAAGATGTTGGCGACTACTTCTGCGGTCACAGAACTAAAGCAATGGTGGAGATATGATCCAGCTGCCTTTATGAGGAGCAGATTTTATGGCATTTAATTTGATTCTTGTTTTCGAGTTACATCCTGTCTGTTCCAGCATGTATTCTAAATTTTCCTTTTTCCCATGAGAGTCATGATACCGCTTAAGAAAAGTCATCATTTTATGACATCTCATTCATTTCACTTCATTTTACTGCCCTTTCCTCTGTCTCTTATATAAGAGGGCCTTGATTTCATAAACTCGGGTTTCAGCAAATACATCTGCTGCATCATTTCCGGATCGCTCGATGCGGTTACATTATTTTCTAGTAATGTCGTAGAGGTAGTTAAAAAATAATGAAGCTACTTCTAAAAATAGCGCGGAAGTTGAAAATACTCCAGTGTTCCGTCTTCCTCTGTCTCAAACTATGTCACAGATTGCTTTGGTCTTTATTTAAACCAGCTCAATAAGCAACAGTTTATCTGTTTATGCGTGCATAGCTGCACTTTGCCAAAATATATCTTACCCTGAATGCCTAAGCTACCGAGCTATTATTCAAAATGAAAAAATAATAAAAATTGATGTCTTTGTATAGCTCAACTGGTAGAGCATTGTACTCACTGTCATTTACATGACGCACAACTGTTGATACACAAATTCACACACCGACGGCAGAGTCAACCATGCAAGGCGACAGCCAACTCATTGGGAGCAGTTATGGCTAGGTGTCTTGCTCAGGGACACCTCAACGCTCAGCTAGGAGGAGCCGGGGCTTGAGCTGGCAACCTTCTGGTTTTAAGTCAACCTGCTCTACCTCCTAATTCAAGCCAACCCATAGGTCGGGTTAGGGTAAGGGGTTCAAACCTGCTAACCTCTAGAGTTAGGGGTTTGATTCCCACTGAGGGGCACCCTTGATAAGAGTGTATGGACTGATAGTGTTCATGTAAGATGCTTTAGATAGAAGCGTCACACATTTGTATTATTATGTAGGAGCTGTGTCTCTGTTGCATCCGCCTGCGTGTTGATGCTAGGTGTTACTACAGCTGGGCACAGAAGCACAGCATTGAGAAATACCTCACTCTCTCTGTCATGTGTGCTGTGATGCAGTGGAGCACAGATTCATTATTTGATGTGCTCTTCTATCCTCTTTTGTCTTGAAGTTATCTAAAAGTGAAAATATTATTATACATCAGCAAGGAAAAAATACTGGTTTATCGTCTGGCAGACTGCGATTTAGATACAACCAAAGTCTTGTGTGTTGCTACTGCAGAATATTGTCTCATTTTATACCATATATTAGACGCCAATATATTGTTCTGTATTGGATCTCAAGACTTTTCTGATATATATACACCTATATTTTGTATTATATATTATGTATAGAATATATGGTTACGGTTCATGTTTTGCAGCATCCTTTAGATAATTATGCATGTGTAGAAAGTCAGACGAACACTGGCATGGCAAAACACGAAAAAAATTGTGTGCATGTGTGATTTGTTTGTATGTGTGGGATTCCGCACATGAGATTAATCTCACTGTATACAATGAATTGTTTGCACTCCTGACCTAGAACAGCCTGTTCTTTCCCTGTCTCTGATCCCTTTGGGCTTTTAGGACTGTTGAGTGTAGTGTCAGTCTCAGTTTCAGTGTTCACTATTTGTGAGCACTTCTTTTGACCAGCAGAGGGCAGTCTCATTGCATCGCAAATTCAGCAAAGATTCCCTCTTAAAGATCCTGCCCATCTTTGGCAGTACATTTTTTACTTTTTGGCATCTGAAGTACACCTACAATTAGTATTTCTTATTATAAATAGATCGGTGATATTCTTTCCCTTTGTCTTCTGTTTTTGGCCTTGTTTTTATTACAATTAGAAAGGCCTACAATTCAGACACTTGTGCCATGAGAGGGCAGTATTGTATTGTATTGTTTGCATACAGCATGTTACACAGATATCCAAGGGGATTTTACACAACAATAAGATTGGTGACCACAGATATTCTGGCCCTCCTTGTGACTCCCACTAGGGTTCACCACAATGAACCATATCGTCATCAAATGTCCCTCCAAAATGTTTTCCTCTATGTGTTTTTGTTACACGCCTTATATTACATCATGGTGTGATGCACATTGTTGCATATCTTCTTCCTTTTTATTCAGTCAAGAATTGAGAATTTATAGTATGATCGAACCTAGTGTTACAACACACTGTAGCATAACTCACTTCAACGTGACACGCAAGTGAGAATCCCATCATCTGTGTTTGTTTCCTAGTCGCCATGATCTCCTCCTAGTCCGCGTCTGTCATCCTCGACTTGGAGCTCAGCCCACTTACAGTGCTCTGTCTTTGTCTCTTCTGTTTTCTTCTCCTTCCTACGCATTTCCTCACCGTGCGCCTCCTAATGTTGAATCATCCTCTCAGGTAAGTGGCACTTAAGTGTGTGGTTTAGAGAGGGCCCTAGTTCTTCTCGTCGCGCCCGGAGCGGCGAGTCAAAAGCGTGGGCGTTCGCGGCCTTGAGGTGATGCCGTACGTCTAGCGTGGCGTGACGTGTTTCACGCCGTCTGATTCTGTCCCCCCCCCCGAAGGCTTTTTGTTAATGTCTGTGAACGCCGTTCTCTTATTCCCACATTTTGGTCACAGATGTTCCCTGGATTGGATGAGGATGAAACCGGCAGCCGGGGGAGGCCCCACCCTCTCGCAGGATTTAGAATGCAGGCCGACGGAGTGCGGGGTGTTGACACTACGGGGGGGCGGTGTGTGTGTTTGTGTGTGTGTGTGTGTGCGTGTGTGTGTATGTGTGCGCCTGTTGGGCCGTAATGAAATTTATGTGAAATCATCATTAACACTAAATTAGCAGAACATTTTAGGAAAACAACATGAAGTGTGCCATGGTTTCATTGGTGGACTTTTAGAAGTATAAATGTCTATCTATTTATATGCTAATATACTACCATGCTATCTAACGGTTTAAAATCGTGTGACATATTGATTATTCAAATGATAAACTGCCTTTTTTCTGTGACCTGTTCATTTAGTAATGCTGCACAGCACCCAGAGCTGTGCTGCTGGTGTTCTTGCCACACTGCTGTTTTATCACCGGGACGCCCTAAATTAGTAAGACTAATTCAGAAACCGAGCGCGTAATCCTTCCCTTATGCTGTCACTAAATCTGCTTTGACGAGACCAGACGTAAACAACAGTGTGTGTTTGAACATGTGTGTGTGTGTGTGTGTGTGTGTGTGAGTGTGTTTGGCAATTCTTTGGAGTAGTTGGTTGAGGAATTCTGCCCAGTTTACTCCCCGCATGTCTTAAGTCTTACTATTAGTGTCTCAATGTTGAGTCACGGTCAACAGAGTACGCTCATGCCATAACATAGTTTAAACACATACACACAAACACTCGCACCCAACACACACACACACACACACACACACACACACACACACACAAACACACACACACACACACACACACACACACAACACACACACACACACACACACACACACACACACACACACACACACACACACACACACACACACACACACAGCTGTCGGTCAGAGTATCCGGGGGGCCCGGAAGGGAGCAGTTGTTACATTAACGTGGAGCCTCTATCCCTGGGCAGTGGTCACGGCTGCTTTAAAGGGCGGTGTGTTTTTGGCTGGGAGATGGAGAAACGAGGAGGCTCGGCTTGTGGTGCTCTATTATTACTCCTCCACTCTGAGGCGTTGGTTGGGGGAGTGGTGCAGCTGCAGCAACAGCAGCCCCAGCAGGTGCACTGGGGCAGGTAGTGGAGCCACCAGCCCACCACCACCACCACCACCACCACCACTGCAGGGTGACCTGCATACACACATGATGATGATATCCACCGCATAGAACTGCACAGCCAACCAGTTTTGAAACCGCTTCCCTCCACTAGCCCTGTGTCTGGTGCAACACGTTCACGCCTTTAGGGTTTACAACGTTTGATTTACGGCCCCTGATAGGCTGTTGTGGCGGGACATGACGTCGCCAGAGATAGGCCACGTGAATGAAAAAAAACAGGCCTGTATTGTTTGTCTGCACTATCTCCTCATTTGACCGGTGTCTCCCCCTTCTCTGACTCCATTGTTTTGGAGCAGGATTGATTGGCCTTGTTTGCAGCATTGATTTACAGGATGTCACATCTGCATGGTCGGCTGGCAATGGTTTGATTGTCTTTTGCTGTGAGGGCATACCGTGCTGCCTATTCAGACCCTCCTAGTCCATACATGCAATGATAGCTTCAGGAAGAAGGGAAAGGAAAAGGTCAAGCAGCTGTTCAGCACTGCGGGGCTCTAGTGTTGCTGCTGTTCTTCCACTGTTTTGAAGTTTGACTGTGCATGAACGGGCATGTCAGCTAACACTTGCCGAGGATGTTGCAATGTCATGCTTGGTTGTGAACCAGGAATTTACAATGGATCCAAAGGTTGGTTTTGATTTCGCCTTAGGAACTAAATAATATGCACTGCTGTTGAAGTGAAGTTTAGCTCTTTAGTTATTCCTTGTCTGATAAACCATCCCCGACGTATACATTTGCAAATCAACATGTCCCAAAGCCATGTGTTTTTTTAACGTGCTTTGTTTTTGTCTTTCCTCTTTTTCAACCAAAACACATGCAAATAACCCACATGACTCAAACCCATGACTGAATCATCATGGCCTCGCCAAACAGCAAGTGTCAGGAGTCCGCGTTTGTTATCGTGCTGCAGACTCACTGCATTGCTGCAGGGTCTTCCGGCCCTGTTTGTTCCTGACAGATGTTTGCTCTGTACCTGCCAGAGGCTGACGCGTGGGCGCAAATCAAATAATCGACCTCATCAGGCATTTCCCACACGTGCACCTGTAACCTAATCAAGCTATTTCCAACGCGTGCATCTGCACCCTACTATACCCACAACCACACAGGCATGCGCTCTGTGACATTTTACACAGTGAAATATGCATGCACATTCTCACACGCGGATCTTAAAAGCTCTCCGTTCCCAAGTCCTCGAAATAGGCCTACTATTTATATGAGAAGAAAAAAATGTGCATCGCCTCACATTCTCAATGTATACCTCCAGCCTGGCCAGGCCCTGTATGTGACTGGCCCACTGCTGTCCTTTCATGCCAGGGGCTAGCGTTGGAACCACCGAAACTAGAGCAGCACTCTATCCCATAATCTGCTCGTCAATAGCAGTGTCACTGGAAGGTCTGTCACACAGCACACACTATTCTCTATTATCTTCTCTCTATCACGCTGTGTCGCTCCCTCTCTCTCTTTTTCTCTCTGACTGCAGTCTCTGTGTCTTGCTTGTGGAGGTGAATATCAAAAATACTTCAATGTAGTCAAGGTTAATATCTCCGCAATGGTTCACTTGGGTATTGTGGGATCAATGATTTAGAATTGGGCTTTTTGTGTGTGTGATTGGTGGACATGTTCATTTATGACGTCTCAATGATAGCTTTTACACCACCTCATTGGCTTGGATGGAACTAGGTCACGGCAGGGTGTCTGGACCTACAGCTCAACCGTGCCCAGCATGCTCTCTATGGCTTAAAGTTGAGCGGCAAAATAACGCCACAGTACCACAGCACTCTCACTCTCTTTTACTCACTCAATCACTTGTGATTACTATCATCTCAGCCACTGCGGTTTCTTCTGAGCGGTAGTGTGTCAACCATTTACATTTTTTCCGACTAACCTAACCATCACCTATTGAACACCTCCATAGCATTGACGATGCAAAGTTCTTGGTAAGCAATTAAGAATTTTTGATGACATGCATGTTTGTTTGAGAGTCGTTAACCTTATTTGCTAGGGAAGACAAGGAGACAGTTAAGTTTAACCTATATGCAAAAACATGTTGGGTTTGTTGCATTACTTCCCCTCTCCTGAAAGATTAGCACCAAGCATATTCCTGTAGTTTGACAGAAGGCAGTCTTAGCCACAGCTGCAAATCCTAAATGGGATTGCAAGCATGTAAATATATCCATTTGATGTTAATCAAATTGCCCAAAATTGTAAAGATAGTAAACCTTTAATCTCATAATACTGACTGTTTAAGCAGAGTAATTAATGTTTTTGTATGTAATTATGAAATGATTATGGTTATTATCTGTTTTACGGGGTTTAATAACAGCTCTATGCGCCCCTTCCTGCGAAACAGCAGAACTAGGTCTGGCTATTATTAAAATAGAGACAAGAGCATTCGCATTGTCAGTCCCATCCTCTGTGCTCATGCAAAGCAGGGGAAGCATCCAATGAGACATTTCAACGTTAAACGTACTAGTAGTCGATGTTCATTACGTGTTGAAAAGAGGGGCTGTTACCGTCTATTCCTCTGGGGATGTTTATAAGAAACATTCAGGTGGCTGGTTCTTGTGGTTGTCAGTCTCCAGAGCTCAGCTTTCGTCTCATTGCCCTCATTAAATCCACACTCAAGCCCGCTAATATCTACACCCCACCAAGCGTGATTACACCTCCAGACCCATCGCACCGGATTCATTAGACTCACAATGGACTGTCAGCACCTCTGCTCGTGACTGGGTGCAGTGTGAGGGTGCTGGGTGCTGGAGGTGTGGACAACGATGATTGTCCTTGGCCAGTGGTTGTGTAGGTGCCGTGACGACTTTATTCGTGAATCATTTAGGACAGGGGTTTAGGGAAATGCCTTTTCCCATGGCTGGATTAGAATTTCACGCTCGGTCTCACTTGATGTTATCCATTGTCTCTCCGCTGGTGTGTTTCTTCTGTATTTCACGGCTGCTGTTTACTCTACTTGTAACTCTGTTTGTTGGTTTGTTTACTCATACCCATTGCCTTTGTGTGTGTGTGTGTGTGTGTGTGTGTGTGTGTGTGTGTGTGTGTGTGTGTGTGTGTGTGTGTGTGTGTGTGTGTGTGTGTGTGTGTGTGTGTGTGTGTGTGTGTGTGTGTGTGTGTGTGTGTGTGTGTGTCAGCCAGACGGTCACTCTCTCTTTGTCCTCAGGGAGTGATGATAATGTCCAAGCCTTCATCTTTCAGGCTCTCTGACTGCACAACTATTAGTAATTTGAGCGTCATGGGCGAGGGGGGCTGGAGACAAATCCTCACTTCCTGCTCCATGGAAAGATAATAGGTTCAGGGAAATTTCTATTGAAATTTAAAGGGACGCTTCCAAGGGCCTATTTAGAGGTAATAGTGTATCTTACCCCAGCTAATCCCCCCTCTAATTGCTGTCTAATTGCTGTAATGCCGGCACAACAGGCCCCCTTTCATATTTATGGTCTAGGCTGAAACAAATTATCTGTGTCTCTTTGCCAGCCCAGTCTCCCAGCACAGCCGAACCAGACATGCTTTTGGAGGGTGGTTTTGTAGGTTCCACATGGCTAGCGTAAGTGTGTCTGCCAGAGGCGGGGTTTCCCTCCGGAGCGTGCCGTATAAAACTATCAAACAGCATTTTTCTGTTAACATTACTGCTTTAAAAAAATACCCAGACCTCAATTTCAGTCTGATTTTAGAAATAATGAAACAGCCCCCGCTATTTCAGATTTGTAAGCAAAGGCTTTCCGCCCCTTGCCTAGTGTACACGCCCGATATATCAGGGCTCCTACATCCTGCCTCTTCCATGTCTGTCTTCCATCCCATCCCTCTGATGTTTTGTTTGTACACCCATGGTTTCACACGCGCCGCAGAACATGTGCAGTGCGCCTTCCCAAAGGAGCTAATGTTGACGAGGAAACCATTAGGTTACAAATGATGCATAGGCAAATCCTCATCCGGTATCATTAGTGTGGTAGCCATGCAAGCCACACTATTGTTATCATGTTTCCTATTATTATTCTTCCTCCTCATCTTCTGTGATTATCCTACCGTTTTTGAGGGATCAACACCAAACCACGACCAAAACGCTGGGAATATATCATTGCAGTGTGCCTCTACCTTTAGGGACCAAACATTGCATACTTTAAAGAGATGTGTTTTATAGTATTATTATTTGATAAAGTGAATGGTGCAAAAACACAAAACTACAAACGTGAATACACGGGAGTTATCATATTAAATACTGTGGTAACATGGCACGGTGAGCGAACAACCCCCTCCCAAACAGGACACAACATAGCTGGCAAAAAAACAAAAAAGCAATGTTTAATCCTAAATGAAACAAAGTCTCATACGGAAAACAATACAACAACAAAAAAAAAACCTGGGGGGAATCGACGGTCCTATCCCCCGTGGGTGGAATCCCGTCACCCACGAGGACCGGTCTCCGTACAGGAGCCCCATGGCTGGGAGAGCCCAGAATGAGTAGAGAAGCAAGCTATTTAAGCCCTGCTTCTCCACCTGTTCCTCAGGGGCTCTGCATGTCCTTAATTGGCCCGGGCTCGGGTTGCCACAATACACAAATGTCAACTGGAAGAAAGGAGGTTTCCAAAAGGTTTGGTACCGTTGTGAGTACAGGGGTGGTTCAAGTGTCAACACTTTGACACTTGGTATGCGGTCCTCTTTTCGCCTCAAGGACCCATGATAGATGGGCCTCGATGGATATGACATGATTTTGCTGGACCTTGAAGGTCTTCGAAAAACCTTGAAAATATTGTGAAAACTGACCCGTAAAACTAAATGACCCAAAATGGTGTACACATTTTTTGATTCTGTTAAAAATGACGTAGCTATGGACGAGTTATGCAAATATATGAATATGATTATGCAAATGAGACGCCATTATTCATCACACACCAGTCCACTTCAGATAATCCCAGGGACCTACGACTTGGAGGGCCCATCAAGGACACGCCCCTTAGGTAATGTGGAAAGCATTAGCATTTTTGCATTCTCATGGAATATTGCGCAAACGACGAGTTGGCTCATGCCAACAAAGGCAACCACAAGCCTTTTCTTCAGAAAATGCCAATGCGGCATAATTCTTAGTTTGGCTTGTTGACACACAATTTTAATTAGCAGATACTATGCCTCATCTGAAGGAAGCTTTGATATGATGATTTACCCAACTTGTCAGAAGCAGGGATTGAAGCCAATGCTTCTGAGAGTTAGATCAGGGTAAATTGTGGTGGGAGAAAAAGTCTAGTCTCGTCCTCCGTTTTGGGGAGTTTTAAGATTTTCCAACATTATTGGCTGCTTTGACTTGCGAGCGTTGAAGTTCTTGGCTGTCCAAGCAGCAAAGGACTCCAAGGTAGGGCAGAGTCTTACTTGGTAGTGTGAGTGAGTCAGTCAACCATGGAGCAAGTGTGTCTGTCAAAACAAAGCCTTCTTTTTCAACCATGCTCCTACACTGACTTCCTGTGATGTCAGCTCAGCTGTCAGTCAGTGTTCACCAAAGTGCTGACCTCTCTCTCTTTCGGTCCTCCTCGCCTCCCATCTTTCTTCACGCAGGGTCTCTGTGAGGAGGTGTTACATTCTCAAAAAGTCTGGAATATTTAAATGTCAAATAAAAGGGCTAAAAGGGTATTAAAAAGTCCTGCGTCTAATTAGTGTAGGTCTTAGTTTTTAGTTAGTTCTTAGTTTTCTGTTGGACCTATGGTTGGAACTTTGTAGCTGGTTGATTATTTGTGTGTCTGCGACATTAATATTATAATGTATTTCAAGGGGTATTAAAAACGTTGTATAGTGTAATTTATTGAAACCTGCAGATTCCCTGTCATGTTATCACTAGCAGTGCATTCAACATTGTCTTAACCTTGGGTGAATTTGTGGGTGTTTAGATCTGAGATAATAGGCCCTATGTGGTAAAACTTGTGTCACCGAAGCATGGTGGCTTCGTATTAATCATCTAGGCTGTTCTGAGAGGTCCAATACCGGCAGTCATTGCTTTGTGGAAGTTGTAATTATGATCACTGGAGCGTTATGTGGCATGACACGGTTCACTACCCTTAACTCACTGGTCTGCCCGAAGGTTTGACCTCCCCTCATTGATTGGCCTGTTTTGTAAGCCAAAATTGGCCCCTTTGTTTTATTTTATAGCGGCAAAGAAATGTCTAACTTTTATTATCAACAGCCTTATTATTGGCGGACACATTCTTCAAATCCTTTTCTATCTTTCTATCCATAATAATTTCCGTCGTTTTTGAAGCCCTCCTTGTCTGTTTAAGAATACGATTTTCCTGGTCACGTTTACCCTTCAGCGACCGGCTGTTTTAATCTCGCTAGTCGATGCAAGCAGATGTACACTTAATTTCGTCTCATTGACTTACTCAAATCCTGTCAAACCATGCATCCATCCGCGCTGCCAAGCTAGAAATAGCTCTTGGAGATGGATCTCCCAGCTCATCTGTTCTCCAAGAATCACTTGGTACATCATCAATCACTGTGTTTATCTCATCAGAGACAGCTGGGCCTGCCCTGTCTCAGCCTCCATCGCTGAGAGGCCGCTTGCGTCTATTGAGAGCCATCGCAACTTTAACTCTCCATCACTTTCCAGGCCAGGACGGACCTAGCCCTCCACTCGATTAAGTAAACCTAAGTCTGTGTGTGTCTTTGTATGTGTGTGTTTGTGCCTGTGGGTGCGCGGGTGAGGCTAGCAATCTCAATAGCAAGAAAGAACAGCTATCTTTTATAATATCATTCTCAGGACTATATGAAAGGCTGGATTTAGAGTGAGCCTTGGGACTTGGGGTTTACAGGCCGAAATACTAAATTCAGCCATAGGCTATAACTCCCCTCCCCTTGCCTCCTCTCCTTCAACAGTCAGGTCATATCCTAACCTTCCCTTAGATCTCTTAGAACTTGCTGATAAAGGGGCCTTCTATGCAGGCATGCTCTTTCCCCATCACTGGGTCGGAACGAGTGCATTGTGTTTGAGTGATGGCAAACAAACCCCCCAATTAGCACTAACTTCTCCAATGGACTGCTGCTGTTTGGCCCTGAGCTCATGTTACACCTGCAGCAGTGTAGCAACAAACGTTAATGTACCGCTAGACCAATCTCTAGTCCTCATACACAGAGCGGCGGGGGGGGGGGGGGGTGGAGCATAGTTAAAGGGCCAGAGAAGAGATGGTAGGCATGAAGCCGAGGATTTTTGGCCCTTTCTTCTGAGAGCTGTGAAGAAGCATGTGAAAGCTGCACAGCTTCCGCTGCCTGTCCGTCTCTCTCCAGCAGTGCGTGGGTAGCTATTATGTCTGATTGCTCTCCCTCTGCTTGGACGGGAGGCAGCTTGTGATGCGTAGGCCATAGTTGGAGTGCAACGCTCCTTAACCCAGTCCTAATCAAGCCAGTGGTTCTCTTGGCTTGACCGCTCTGAGTAGCCACTATGCAACCATAATGATTCATAGTCTGATTGGAAACACAGGATAATTTGTCACGTTTCGCTGGAATTGCTCACAAAGTATATTGTAATATGTATAATTTTAGATGTTATTTTACACATTGACCTAGGTCTTTGATGTCGGCACAGTGCTGCAACACCAGTCCCTTTTCCTCTCCAAATATAGCAGAGACGTTTTAATATTTAACCTGCTTAACAGCAAGCCTCTCCACGTGAAGCATTTCCCCGAAATGGCTTTTTAACGGCTCAGTCAACCACTCATCACATCCCCGCCCACCCACTCAACCATGTATTTCCACTACGGTCCTGGCAGGAGCAGCCTGCTCTCGACGGTTCAGTGGCTTTGGCTTTGATAAAATAAACAAGACCCCCTTTGCTTACCTACCCTTGCCATCCTCCCAGTGTCATAAAGTGGTGTTTAGCTTTGAGCTGGACTTAAGCAACGTTCCTGGGCCCAGACGGAAAACATGGGGAGTTCCATGTGTGTGTTTGGTGTGGCCGGGCGGTGGCCGTCTCCACACCCAGGCCAAACATTCTGGGAAACAAGCTGTTTGACTCCCACGAACCTTCTGATGTATCACACACGTTCCTCTCCTCTCCCCCCTTCCCCTCTTGATGCCCTCCTCCCAACCAGGCCCAGTCTTGCGTTGATATGCACTAATCCATTTTATCTATTCCGTCTCATATCTTATTTTGTAAAGAACATGACAGTTTGAGCTATGTAGATATTTTCCGGCGTCACTTCTTAAATGCGAGTAATCAGTTAAGGAGTGTTAACCGAGGCTGCTGGAGCCAAGATCGGGATGTGAGGAGGAGGAGGTGGAGGAAGCCTGAAGTTCACTGAACTTTATTTCACGAGTCAAGAATTTGAAGGGCTTGGCCCTAAGAGTAAATGTCGTTTAGAACAAGGGGGTGTCAATACCAAGATGATGCAAATCAAATGAACAAGCTTGACTTTAAGGTTGGTTTTTGTCGGTGTCAAAAAATAGGATGCGTGCAGATGGCTGAACAGCTTGAGTTGAATATCCCCCCCCCGATCCTTTTGGGGGTTGGGTTGGGGGTCTTCTTGTTCCCATCCCACCAGCATGGATCTGGTCACTAGATATATAGTCCATTTCCCCTGTCGTCCTATTAAGCCTCCACTTCTTCTCCCCTCCCGGGGTGTGTTGGCTGTTCTGCACCCCTGGGCTCTCAAACATGAGAGGGCCTCCCTCTCCCTGGAGGACCAAGGGAAGCGAGGGGCTCTCAGTGTTAGCCGACCCCTCCCTCTCCCTCCCTCAGACCCCCCCCCCCCACACACACACACACACACACACTTGCCCCAAGAATGGATACATGATGAATTATTTAGTTAGTTGTAGAGCTAGTGAAGGAAGTTCTCCTCTCATGGTGTTAATGTGTGATTGTTGGATAGGATTCAGAAAAAAACATTGTGGCTTACTACTAGAGAATTATTCTAGGCTGTGTGATACATATACACTGTATGTATCTCTGTGTGGGTGTGTGTGTCTGAGTTTGTGAATCCTCTGCAAGGATGAACTGGAGTGTGCTCAAACCAGCTCTGCCCACACAGAACAAGAGGAGAAAGGCAGACAGTGAGAGGCCATTGACGGTCTTCCTGGGCCTTTGACTGGGCCCAGCAGGTCTATAGCTGGAGAAGCTGTTTGGTGACTAGATCTGGGGCAGGGGGGGCTGGGGTCATAGTCCAGGCTTTAATGTCCTCAATAGTCACCGGCTCCCTACTGAACCTACTTAATATGCAGTTCTTTTCACCTACCGCTTCCCATTGAAGCAAACAAGCTATGGTTAAAGTGGGCTATTCCGAAAGCCGGAAGTGGATAACAAAGCAAACATTACAATCTCTTGTCTGTATCAAGCGTTGCATTCGAAAACCTTATTGTGGGTTTTTGATGGAATATTTAACAATACTTTGTAGATTGTTTGGGTATGTGAGTGTGACACTGCTTGAGGAGTTGTCACCCCACAGCCACATGACAGCAGCGTTTCCAGTGTAAAAGTCACAACATAAACACAAGCAAATCTATGCTGAGCTATCAAGAATGTAAGCAAGTTCATCAGCAGTGCTTCCATCTAATCTCATTTGTACGTTTGCGATTTCAGCTGTTTACTGTTTTTGGTGTCACCATTTTGGGGAATTCAAAAGGTATTATCTAATTCATTTCTAAATCACTCCCCTAGCAGAGACTACGCTCCCCTGAATCGATAACTTCCTCGTTATTCTTCCTGGACGGCGCTTTCCTCATTTTGAGTTGGGAGTGAGCAGCGAGGCTGCTCTCGCCATTTAGCTTTGGATCCGGAGCGTGACATCACTCGCCTCTCGGGTTTCAGCAATTTTTACTACTGGCTACACACGCGTTCCGCCGCGCCGCTCTGTCAGCTGGGACGCTCTGCTCTGCTTCCAACACTGTGGAGGAGGCGCACTTCACCGGAGACGCTCCGAGCTAACGGGCTCTCACCGGACTCTCCTTTTAGTCGGCTCTTTCGCTGCGTCTTATCACTGTCCCTCGCCTGGATACACGGTTACATGATCGGATCGGCTGTCTCTGAAACATTTGTGAAGCCGCTCAGTGTGAGTAAATTCGTTTTTCCGATATTGATTTCGGCTGCATTTGCGGTTCTCTGTTGGTGATTTGAGGCTATTTGCGACGCTGTGCGTCTTAATGTATGTGTTTCCCATCTGCTCAGGTGTTCTCTCTGCCTTATGTCGAGTGTTTTTTTCTATCCAATGCATGTTTTTGCGTCGATATCCAATAATGGGTTGGGGATCATTTGTTTGGCACGTGTGGTAGGCTGCACGGATACAAACAGCAGCTGCAACACCAGAGTGCAATAGTTGACTAGACGCGCTGTTTTTAATCAATGTGCGCAATGTTAACGACCTGCGACGTCAATGCGGACAGGGTGGAGGACTGATCGTATTGTGGTCACTTGAGAGAAGTTTCAGATAATACCAAGCGATATCAATGGGAACAGAACAGTGAGCCGGATATGTGGACGTTCCTTTTAATTTTCACGTTTTATCAGTCTGTGGAGAGAGTGTTTTGCTTTGCTGGCATAGTATTTTCAAAACAAAATGAGCGTGTGAGTGTAACACCATACTGTAGTCAGCTACCGTATGGGCCCTAGGCAGTGGTTCAAGGTAGGCAGTCGTTTGAGGTTAAACTGTAACCCCAACCCCTATATACACACACACACACACACACACACACACACACACACACACACACACACACACACACACACACACACACACACACACACACACACACACACACACACACACACACACACACGGCAATGTTGGCCGGTTTGTAATAAGTAATAGTAGGCCTTTATTTTTCAATGTTAACCCTGTCTGAGTTCGATGTAGAACCTGCTACTCAATCAGAATGGATGTGGGTGTGGTATGCCTTTTAGCAAATCACTTGCTGGCAGAAAGAAAATCAGTCTGTCATTGTAGTCATCGGGTTTCTCCTGGGAGACGATACACAAATACACTAATTAAGTAAATGGGACACATACAGCAGTGTTTTCCAAAGCCTGACTTCCCTAAAATGAAGCACTTCACCTGAAGCTAGAGAGCCATACGGCTATCGATCGTCTGTCAAGCCCAACTTCAGTTCAGTGTCCCAGAATATAGCCGAATCTCCTCCGAATCTCCTCGTCCTTTATACAGCAGAATATACATCAGGTTTCTTTCCTTATATGACATGTTTTTGTGTTCACCCTCCTTCCACAATCAACAAGGTAACACTACAATAGAAGTAGAGGATTGAAAATGGGATTATTAGTTTTGAGCCATCAACACCAATATTTTTTGCATAATTGTATAATTTCTTGCCCAATATTTATTTTCTGGGCTTTATTATATACTGTAAAGAATATGCATTTCTTTCATCGGGATTGGCTCCTTGACACCTTATGCGTGTTGTGGTTTTTACAGACCACTCTTCCAAGCCATGGTGCGTGCGTGTTTGCGTGTGTGTGTTCTATTCAACTCTAGTGTATAGTCTGTTTAATCTGTGATTTCAGGAGAGAGAGAGAGAGAGAGAGGGGGAGAGAGAGAGTGAGAGGGGGGGAGAGAGAGAGAGGGAGGGAGGGACCCCACAACACGTCAGGTCACTCTGAATGCATGTGTGGCGTTTTTGGTTGATTGATATCGTTTCCCGAGCTCGGTGGGCCAGTGGCGTTGACGTCTCCTCACCCACCACACTTTGTTCTGCCCCGAGCCTGGAACAATACAGCGATGAGGACTGCAGTAAAAACAGTTGGTCTCATGGGGGCTAGCCCCTGGAAAAACCAACTCTCGCTGCCTGAGAAAACGTCAAGGAGGGTGTGGGTGTTATGCCGGCCAGAGGGAAGATTCAACCAGTAAAACTGCAGAAACCAGGGAAACATGCCCCACCCCCCGGCTATGTCCTCCCATTCCAGCTTCAGCTCCTGTTTTTCATACCGTCCCATTTCAATTATTATGATTATTAAATGCATGCTGAGAGCAGGCAGCCAGGAGCCGTCTTGCACAAGTTGATTTGAGAAAGTTTTTAATATCTGCCACATTTGAAAGTGATTCAGTGCCCCCAACCTCCAACGCTGTGTTTTTGCTTTGAAAGCACATCCTTCGTGACTTGCCGACTGGAGTGAAAATAACATTTCATATTCAAGAAATTGCCTCGTAGTATTCTCACTCCTCTGAACACGCAGTCCTGAACAATTTCTGTCAAAAAGCTACCCTCCCATGGATCACCAAATTCAAAACACACCACTGTAACCACGCAATATTTCAGTGACGAGGCAAAAATAATAAATAGTACACAGACTTTAAAAACAATGGTGATGCATTTGCCATGAAGGCAATAAGCAATTCTGAATTAAAACACATAACATTGCAATTTGGCCTGCAGTTGTACAGGTAATTGTATTTAAGTTTCACTGACTTCTACTGAAACCACAAATTACTTTAAGTTTTAGTTAAACTTTAATGTGTGTGTGTGTGTGTGTGTGTGTGTCATGCTTTTTAAATGTTTGTTCTCGCTTTTTACCAGAGTAGAAAGTAAACCCATACCCTATTCTCACTAGTTGAACAAAGTAGGGCAGGTAGAGCTGCTGCCAACTTTAAACATTTGAACGCAGGGTTTATTGATGGAAAGGCCTTATTTTGCATATGTAAGCTGTTTCAGTTCTTCTGTACACCTGTGCACATTAATTGCCTCATTCACCTGCAATGTAGCATTATGTCACAGACAAAGATATGTTTGTAGAGCATGGCATCAACACTGTCACAATCAGATATTCAAATGCCTTCCGGATCTTGCAACCAGCTGATCCCAAACCCATAATATCCTTACTGCATTAGTTCTACAGCAAAACGCGCCATGGTTGCCTTCACAGTATACTGTCGTCATTCAGTTTAATGTAATGGGAGTTATCTTCAGTGTAGTTGGAGGCAGTATCTATTTATAGAAGACACAAGAGCAGAGGGAGATCATTGTTTCGATACGCCTGAGTGGTTGCCTGAACTGGAACAGAACAGAGCCAATCATCATCGCAGTGTAGCTTTACTATTGTCTGGGGCAAACAGATGTGACAATGCTATTAAATCTGGGATGATGTCAATTCAAACCATTCTCGTTTCTTTAAAACATTTTCTTTTTAAAATTGTTGTGTATAAAGTAATTGGAAGAGCATGTTTACAGCCTTGGAGTCCAGTCCGCCTTCTAGCTAGTAAACATGTTTGTTAGTGGTGTTGTTGTCTTAAGTGGTTGTATTTTTATTTTTAAAACCTGCTGGGAAAAGAACATCCAAAACGAGCCAGGGTAAGACCATTTTCCATGTTGACCCCTGGAGCATGAACCCCTTAATATTAGGACTCACAGCTAATGACGGAGAACAGAACAGAATCCATCCAAGAACAAGCCCTGCCTCACCACAGGGTCAACCAAGCTAACGGCTCAAGCCTCCTGCCTCTCTGCACCATCCGTCTCTGAAGGGGTTGGGACCTCCTGCTGTACTTTCCTCCCGGCATGACCATTTTTCATCTCGGCTCTAAAGGACACGAAAGACCCAAGCTAGAAGGACGGGCAGAAAAAAAAGAAAGGCTACTGCCTTAATTTCAAGGGGAAATGTTACCAGATGCCCCCCTTCACCATACGGCTCCTGTGGCTTTGGGCTTGCATATATTTTAGTTCAGTGACCTCAGACCACATCCTTGTGATGGTCTTTGAATGCTGCAGCAGCAGCTAAGGTTGGTTGGCTGAGGCTTTTGGCAAGAATGTTTAAACTGTTATATTAAATAGAAAAGTGTAATGGTAACCTTTTGGACCGTGTTGTAGTGATTAGGTATCATTGGTATGCTGCCACTTTTGCATTGCCTGGGTTGCTTGACAATCACTTTTCTGTTCTGTGACAAATTAATATCCGATGTTCTTTTTGATTATAGCTTTTTCAAGCCAATAATGTGCCATAAAATTGCTGGAGATAATATCTCCCTTCATTTTGGATTTTGGAATCAGTTTGTGTACATAATTCTTTTGCCAGGACTTTGCAAGAGAGGTAGAAGGAATGCCGTAGGAATATATCAGTGATACGAAAGGTGCATACTTATATTTGGGTTTTATTACTAGTTATCAAATCATCTCCCGTATTTTGATCTCCCAGTTTTTCATGTATTTTTACACAGATCCAAGGGAGAATGTTCATGAAACCTTCAGCCATTTCATTTCAGAGGACGATTCAGCTCTTTGATGTAGCCCTCTTCTTAGCACTCTTATAAACACTGACCTGGCACATTGAATACATCTGTAGATCCTTATTTAACGCCAGGAGGGGCTTTTGCTCTTCATGTCCCAACCATTTCAATACTATCTGACCTGAGCACTAGTTTTATCTTCAAGGCAGTTTCACTACTAAGAGTTTGGACAGTTTTCCATTTTATCTTGCTGCAGAGCTCCATATCTGCAGACTTCACAAAGATGAGTTTTCTGCTTTTCACTGGGTCGTTACCAGCTACCATAACACTGCTGAAAGTGCTACTCCTGCACGCCTGTAATCTGTCACCAAATTTTTTGGTGTTTTGAGATATGGCAGATCATATACTGTGCCGGGAGCAGTGCTATTACTGGCCAGAACATTGGTGTTCTTGCTTCAAAGAAAGGCTGATTGATGACTTATTACAGTAAAATAAGAGGCAGTGGGTAGAGTTGTGCATCTCACTATTATTACTAGTATGAGCAGCACCTGCCGTCAATGAGTGGAGAGATTGATTTAGACTTCCTACATTCTATAACAGCTATAAAGGGCCCTTTTGTGAACCTAAAACGGATGTAAAAGTAACAGTAACAACTGCTGTTATGCACCATGTTGTGCTCATCGTGGTTCTCCTGCATCTCGTCCCACACCGTGAGACTGCATCTCCCTGACTTGCCTTTCTCTTCACCTTGTGTCTGATGGGACCTCTGAAGAGTGAGTTATTAGCAAACCCATGCACGGTGCACTGTCTGCGTCTTCATTCCACACCATGCAGCCTCCTGCCAACAATGCCTCCAGTAATTATAGGCTAGCGCGAAGCAGAGGGCTGCACTCTGGGCTAAAATGGAACCCAACCCTATACTTTATATGTATTATTTGCTCGTTCCAGTGCACGAGAAGCCCGTGTTTAAAGCGGTATTTTTGGGTTTTAGTTTGACTCCGTTGAAAGCCAAGTGAGTTAAATTATGAAAAGATTTGACGTCTGAATGGAATAGTATTCGGTACTGGGATGTTTTCCTTTGTCTTAAAATGAGTGTGCATGTCCAGTGTTTGGTCTTTCCATTGTCTGTACAGGGAGTCACAGTAGTAACCTGTGAATGGCTGGATGATACTTGCTTTAATCCTTTTGGATGGTACGCCGGTATGTGCAATTCGTAAGTTGCAAATCTCCCAGCTTTCTTGCGACATTTGAGGAGGCACGTCCCCTTTTGGTCGTAGTAGCTTTCCCGTTTCTCATTGGCTAGTCATTGTTATTGTTAGTTACATTAGCCTCTTTAGCAAACCAGCTCGAAAACAAACAACACAACTTTTATTGTATTGCACGCACAGCAAGACCATGCAATGAATAAATTGGTGACCGGCATATAAACGACCACCGTGATACAAATACAAAGAAAATAAATCTCTTTACAGGCGCAGACATTTTTGTTGACGAGTAGTACGGTCGGCCTCACTGAACTCGCTTTACTTTCAAAGCGATGAGATACTATGACCAAAAGGCGGCCTGCCTAATTGAAATGCCTCAAGAAAGCTGGGAGATTAGCAACTTGCGACTTGCACGTACCGGCGTACCATCCAAATGGATTTCAGCATTAGATAAACCCCCCACCAGCAGGGTTACCAGGCACTCTTTGCTCATTGGGCGAAAGAGCAGCACTACATTCCTCTTGCATTGTGTATTATGATGAACCATTTTAGTATCAGACATTCAATTTTCTGTTTTAATACATTACAATTATTTTCCAACTCCTAACAATATAGTCCTTATCGATGGCGTTTCATTGTAATCGCCTGATATGTAGGAGGAGCAGTTGTTGTTTTGCAACCCCACTAGATAGCGACCCCCTCCGGCCTTGAAGATCACACAGGTCACTGACCCCACGTCAGTGGAATGCTTCGGTTGTTGCAGACGTCCCAGCCTTCCCATGCCCCTCCTACTCCTCTAGAACTGTGTGGTCTCTGTCCTGGTGCTAATCACGTCAGTATGGAAGGGCCTTTTTTGTGGCTATAATTACACGACCGGCTGGGTGGGTGGCTTCCTCGATGGCTCTGTGATTAGATGGAGAGTGCAGGGGTGCAAGGCATGCTACTGGATCACGAAGTTTGAGAAAGGCTTTTCTTTACTGCTGCCAGTACTTATAAATCCCAGAGTTTGGAGTGTGTTGTATCGTGCTAAACAAGGAGTTGAAAGATGTTGAAGTTCACCACTAAACAATATGCAAGGTCAGTATTATATATGTGTATACTTAATATTTGATATGTTGATTTGGTCCCATGTGGTTCTGTCGCCGATGCTGCTAGACAGTTTTGCATTTGGTTGTGTGTATTGGAGAACAAATATGCAATGCATTCTGCCTACTTCAACCACAGCTCATCGTGGTCCGCAAAACTCTTTCATGTTGTTATGTGGGTGTGAAAGTGAAAGTGATTTCGGAATATAAATATTTGAAAACTCACTGATAATATCTCCACTGTTGCGACAACAGCTTCCCTATTGGGCCTCTACTGCCCTCACTAAGTCTCTCGTCTTCTTCGCCCTACCACAACTGAATGCAACCTTTTATTTATTTACTTACTCTCCCCACACCTACTGGTTAATCTACCTTTGGAAGCGTGTCTTCAACTGGTGACCTCATTGGAGAAAGCCAGTGTTTTGTGATAGTCACAATAAGAGGCCTGTTCCTCCACTCTGTTTGAAGGATGGGCTTTGACAGCAAGGCTCATTGTTGTTGACAGCTGTAAGTGTCTGAGTGTGCTGTTTTCGCTGCCTACTTATTTTCTCCTTTCCTTATTCTCTCTTTCCTCCCTCCAGCCACAATGAGCGGAAGGTGACCTGCAAACATCCCGTCTCCGGCATCCCATCACAAGACAACTGCATCTTTGTTGTCAACGAACAGTAAGTCTCTTCTTTGTGCCTCTGGAAATGCTGCCGAGCCACATTGCTGAGCTCTGCCATCACACGTTTAGACCGCCCGATATGTGTATCAGACATCAGCGTGTAGCAAGGCGTAGCCATGGCAGCACTTTCACAACTACATTGTCGTGCTGTGGCTGGTAGGGTCTGTGCTGGTGGTATGTCGGACTGCTAGGGGCTGGGGGCAGATGTATGGAGGCTTTGATACTTCTAGAGCCAGTGAACAATATGGTAATGTGTCTTGTCTATGACGGTCAACATAAAATCGATTCCATTTTCTCACGGAAATAAGACCGTAATCAAGAGAAAACAGGATTAAAATCCAATGTTTTTGACAGTCTCTGTTTTTGAACGTTCCACTGCCCTCCGAAAGCCAGCTGCGTTCTTCTCGTGGCGTTGAATCGTAACTCGGTGTACTCTTCAACGTCATGACCAGGGGACACCGCTGGCGAGGTGTGTGTGGTCTTCTGGAGCTCCCTATGTGCAGAGGCTGATGAGGACGGCTGCGTCAGAGAGAATTAGGCTCTCAAACACATAAGAAAGACTATTCTTCAAAAGTTCCACAAAGTTGACGTTGATTGTATTCATGGGGATAACACGCCCCCCTTCTTTCGCGAAGGCCAAACCAAAAACAATGTCTTTGTTTTTTAAATCTGTGTTTGAATGCGACACCTAGACCTTAAGTCTGCTTACGAAAGCGTTAAGTCGCTCATTATCGGCACCTTGACCTTGGAGGACTTCATGCCCGTGCTGTCTGAACAAATGCAAGAGCCTAAGCCATCAGTAGAGCAGCCGATGTGACCTCCTGTCCTTCTACCTGCAGCGGTAACACATGCTTTGTGCTCAGGTTTCAGTTCATACATAAGGACAAGAGTTAAATTAACGTCCCCTTTTTAACGAGGCTCAGCCAGAATAAAGACAGGAAGTAAGTGAGAAGCTCCCACAAAGGGGAAGGTGAGGCTGAACTTCAGACACTCTCCACTTCCTTCAGTGTGGACACTTATAATTACATAGACAGAGTGTTGACCTCTGTTCAGGAGGGTTAAGGGAGGTATGTGGATGAAAATGAAGAGCTTGGGTTGTATCAAAGGCTTCATATCCTCATTGTCGGAGGACACTTTTCTCTCGTAAATAGATGGACCCTTATAGAAAGGCGGTCATTATTGAGACCTTGCAGTGTAATGTATACACCTAGCCAAATGTCTATTGGCTGAACTTTCAGGCCTTCCTTTCATAAGTCTGGCGTAAACAGATTGGCTTGCTTGTCAAATCCCATCAAGATAGATGATCATCTTTTTATTACGTAGAAATGTTTGCTTATTCAGTGTTCAAAACCAAACCAACGTCCTTCCCTTTTCTGTTCATAGAACAAAAACCTCCCCAATTTCCACATGACTAAAAACACATGACCCTAACCCTGCTTGAATAGGGGATGCTTCTTTGTCTGGTTTATTTTTCAGCAGTCATAATACACACTCTTGACACATTCCTCTCTTCATGACTATCACCTCCTTGTTGTTCCTCAAGCTCTCAGTACAGTGTGATTGCAAGTTTAAACATGAAATGTTTTCACCAAAATGATAGGAAAAACGGATTGTTAAACGATCCAATAGGGTATCAATCATAGTAGCTACAAAAAAACCTACAAATCCAATTAACTTGCACCTAAAAGTTGAAATGCCTACCAAAGGTCTTGGTAACGGCACCAAGGAAATGGACATAATGCTTGACTATTGGAGATACTGCTCTTAATCCTGCAGTTGGCTGTGTTTCATCGACATTAAAGAAGGGGGGGGGGGGGGGGGGGAATCCTCTGCCTCTGCCTCCGCCAGTAAGAAAAAGGCAAATTAAAAAGTTAAGCTGCCTCCCCCATCCCTTGGATGAAGATACAAATGACTGCTAATCGGCTCCGTGCACCAGACCTCTAATCAGGAGTCCAATAAATGCATATAAGGGATGAAATCCGTAAGGCAGAATTGTTCTTATTGATACAAATGTTTGTCTTCGAAGTCCATTTGCATGCATACACTTATCACATAGGCAATTAACCAACTGTGAAAATTGGTATACAGATGAGACCAAAGTTGTATAATTACATAGATGGGTAAGCATAACTTCAACTTAAATGATTTAACTTGCACATCTTACTTAAAGCGAATCATGGCGTTTACGTCTTCCACTAGCTTCGTGATGGCTGTCATACTAAAGTCATTGAGACTGAGCTCACCCACATCACATAAATAGCAATTATATGTTATGCTCCCACTTTGAATTCAATTGAAGCTGATTCCAAGGGGCCTTTAATATTGTACAGTGAATGTTAGCATAATTCACATGTCAAATTATAGCATCTAGTAAGCCCAGGTTTTGAACGTGTTCCGCTTGACATGTTTTTAATGACCTACTCTGCCTGAGGTTGGAGGATAATTGACGTGATAATTAGTAATCTGGGACAGACGAATGTGTGGTCCATGCTCTAGGAGTAGGCGGTTGGTATTAATTATCATGTTGAAGTGGTCTGTTTCAAGTCGAAGCGATCAGGTCCTTTTACCAAGTGCTGGATGGAGACAGAGTTGACTCAAGTATACAGTGGGCCTTACAAGAATAAATCCGATCTTAACGTGAACTCCTATTGCTGATCAATTGAATGCAATGACTGTCTCTCATATTCATAGAAACTGTATTTCAAATTTCTCTCCCAATTCTCTTTTGCCTTATAGCGTGAACTGTGGACAATTGGGTCACTCTGTATTTGGAAGGTAATGCACAGTCAAGTATGATGAATGCTGTGTGTATTTAACTTTGTAGTTCAAACAACCGTCACACATCTTTGTCTGTCTGTGTATGTATGGTCTGTATCATTTCACACTAACAACAGGCTGGGAGGTGTTTAAATAGAGGTTTACTCAGTCTCCTGTTATGTGTTTGCATTCCAACATCATGCAAGGTGTCTAATATAGTCTGGACCAAATGTTGTGCTTGACAGAGCAAAAACATTAAGGAACCACCGGTAAGCCAAGAACCCCTTTAGTACTTGAAACTTCATGTGGGGCTTGGTGTTGAATAGTGTCAAAAACTGAATTCACATTTACTACTATGTATTCTCAGCTCACCAACCTAAGTTCACCTTCTCGGTTGCTTCCTAAATTTGACAAAGTATTGCTTCTGCTCTCTTTGGTGTCGACGGGGTGCTAACTGCTTCCCGTAGTCACGCTACATTAAGCCTCGGAGTGTCGGAGACTTTGAGCATTTCAGCCCCTTTCCCGATACAGGGTCACCATGTCTAGCATGCAATATGTGGCAGGGCTGTGTGGAAATGTAATTAGCCTCCACCGCTATGTGGCTGAAGAGCAGGCCAGTGCGTGCTACACTCCCTTCCCTTTGATTACTGCGCCGCCGAGCCCAGCGTCATCTAACGCTGGCTCAAGTGCTGTTCAGCCCCTGTGTATATCCCCGCCCCTGGAAGCTTACCTCGAGGCTTTTGTTAGTATTCTGTCTCCTCTTTTTATTCTGAATGCTTGAAGGTCACGTGCACCGCCGAACAAAAGTGTTCTAAAGCACCCTGGTTTCGTTACAGAATGCTGCGTGGTCAATTTAAAGTGCCCCCTCAGCCAGACAGTTCAGGATTGCCCCCCAAACCCTCACATGCGCCCCCCCCCCCAGTGGAGCCAGGCATCGCAGAGCGCTTAATCCCCCCTGCTTCCTTTTTACCGGCTCACACCCACACCCACACACAAATACACAATTAGTCTGACCGAAGTGGTGGTGTTTGGGGTGGTGTTGGTGGTGGTGGAGGTGAGGGAGGCACTGTATATTCCAGCCGGGGTTTGTGTTTGGATTCGATCCAAGGGCTTTGTTAGTTTGTATGGCAGCATTGAGCGAATCCTCTACAGCGTGGGGATGACATCAGTTTTAGGAGTGTGAGCCGTAGTGTAGTTCATCAAGTATATATTTATACGCGTATCACAGCTGTAACAATGGATAATTGTTTATGGAAATTTGATTCCTTGGTGAAAGAGTACCCCTTTGATTAAAAGGGAACTCCTTTGATTAAAGAGGACCCCTTTGATTAAAAGGTTTTTTTTTTGTTAACAAAACAACTGTTTACAAAACAGTTTCATTTGACACGTTTCAATTTACTAATTGAAACGTGATACATACCATAGTCGTATAATCATGTTCTGGTCATCAGTATTTGGACAAGTTGGTATATTATTCTATCACATAATCAGACCTGATGGCAACCATCGTTGCATTTGCTGGTCAGGTGCAACAATAACCAAGATAACTTTCAAAGATGCTGACTCAAACTGCACCCCACGATGAGTATATTGTTTTATTAACTCACTAGTGTACCTTGTTCTTAAAAGCTAATACTATCTTGAGTATCCACTCCATGATGCCACATTAAACCGGTTGTATGACGTGTGTCTTCTACATCCGTGACATGCAGTAGGCAGGGTCTGTACTATGGAACCAATTGGTCATTCCTGGTGTTATTCCGGCAGTCTCTTTAATGCCCATCTGCCTGCACCACTGCAGCTTGTGTTGGAAAGAGCTGACGCACACTCTCTGCTCTCCCCCTTTAATTCCAGTGCCAGCAGTGGGATTATCAGGCATGCAGTAATTGGCAATAAAGCCCACACAGTATAAATGTGTGTCCACAAACGGGCCGTCAGCTAAAAAGAGCATTGTCCCATGTTTTTTCCGACCAACGCTGGCCAATCTCTTCCGCCCACACCGCTTCATGTCGTAGGAGAGGGTTGGCACGACATTGATTATGGATCACTTAGTGTCTGACCTGACAGTCAGTGGTAAATACGACTGTGTCTCTCATTGAGGTTGAGAGGAAGGGAGGGCCTGGTGGTCCCATATGCTACTAATATAAATTATTGATATTTAAATTCTGTCAAGAAAAGAGGATGCTGTCTGTCCACACATCCCACAACCCTTTTTTTTTTATGATTTATGCTTCTCCTTCTCTGGAGAAATCAAGGTTTAGGGTTTACTTTGAATTTACTAATAGCCATACTTTGAATAAACGCCCAACTTTAATTACGCAACACAAACTAATTAATCTGTCTGTTATTTCCATTGTTCTGTCCCATCGTTGTTTTGTAGCATCAAACTTGTATTCCCAGTCACTGTCGGCTGTCCCCGCAAGGGAATGAACCCTTTTTATCTGTTGCTTGCTCTGATGACTGTCTACTATGTCTGTTTATCCTGTGTTTGTCCTCCTGAGTCCAAAGAGCATGCACTCTGTTATGGCTCTGTTATAGTAATGTTCAATGATCGATTTTAAAAAACTGAAAAACTTGATATCATTTTGCAAGCAAATGATAACACAAGCCAAGGTCTCAGGCTTTCCGTACTGTGTTTTGCTTGTTCAGGTTGGTCACAGGAGTTTTTCAGTGCACTCAATGTTTGGGCCAATGGGAAGTAGGCGAGGGCTGTACTTGTTCAGTGACCTCAAACCCAATATATCCATGAGATGACACCTTTTTCCCTGCCGCAGTACATGTGTTCTACTTCAGTTTTTCTCGTCTCGGTCCCTCGCGTCCACAACACTGTAGTCTCAACGACGGAGCACATTTCCAAATGCCATCGGCTGCTTATTGTTTTACAAATACAATTTGACATTTGACTACAGGTCTTCTCCGAAAAGTCTTCCTCATTGTTGCTGGGTCTGTTTTCGTTGGGAAGCCTCTATAAAGGCTCTCCTGGCCTAGTTACCACCGAAGCTCAATGTGTCAGTAGTATCTGCAGTATCTGCAGACCATTGACATTTGTTGGGAGATGAATCCACACCGACACGGTTGGAGTAATTGGCTTCGTTCATAGGCCCATGTCTTGAGATTCCATTTCGAACCAAAGTTTCCCGAATTCAGAGAGCAGACGAAGCAAATTCGTAACGGATTGGGCCTGACCCGAACAGGCCTCCTCAACCTACTTTCTGACTTCTCTCATATCGAGGTCATTGAGCAAACTGCGGTTGTGTTTGTGGCCAAGGGGTCTGCTCTCGAAGGCTCACAGTGTTTCTATGTGTCACCTGGTGCAGATCAGCCCAAACAGCCCCAGCCAATGAGAAGAAGGACCGATTCCTGAGCGACATGAGTGAGGCCTCCAACTACACGGGCGCCTCTGACTATGCCACGCATCAGAACAGCCCAGCGGGAAGAGTGAGTGGCACACACATGAATTACATGACAGGGTAGGGAATCTGTATGAGATCTTGCTCAGGTCATAAGGTTTTGCAACATTTTTTTTTTTAAATGGCCATTTAACTTCAGTAGAACTCATGTTTTTTTTTTTTAAATGCATACTTTTAAATCAAATTAATCAAGATGCTTCAACACGATTTTGTTATTCTCCAAGGTGTAGCCCGTGAATATAACCACATCCTCACATGTTTAATGCATACCCATTTCCAGCCTTCCAGACCCTCGAAGAAAGTTCATAACTTTGGGAAGCGTTCCAATTCTATCAGAAGGAACCCAGGTGCCCCGGTTATCAGGAGCAACTGGCTGTATAAACAGGTAAGTGAATAAGAAACTAGCATGAGATTTGGGTACGAAATCAGCATCTGCTGTAGAGGCACCAAACTGCTCATGTTCATCCCTGGTGTAAACCTATGTCCTTGCATCCATCTGTTCAATTCTTGCATAAAACTATTCCGCACTAAAGCTGTGGCAAATTTCTTTAAACCAAATCGCAGGATGCTTTGTCAAGCTTTCCTTCTAAGCCGGTCACCTAAGGGGCACGTTGCTTTAAATAGCAGCCCTTCATCCCAGCTCCCTTGTTGGTTTACACCAAGGGCGAGGGCTTGGCTTTATTAGGGCCGCTATTAGCTGGGGTGTTGTTCTCACGTTTTCCCCCTGAAGTGGAAGTCTAATTTAGTCTTGGCGCTCCCACCAACGGCCTTCTTGAGCTGTGTAGGGGGAGAGAGCTCACGCAGGCTTTCTTATTGAGGAGCCTCAATGAGTAGGGTCGGGGGAGGGAGGGAAGACTTGTCATTCGAAACAAAAAAGCCTCCGACGTGTACTTCTATTCAGAGCCATTCAAACCTCGGTTCTTTTGAAGTTCACGACTGGGACAAGCAGCAGCAGCCGCCGCCGCACTTGGGCTGACCCATCGACGGAGTGCGCTCACCACAACCTCTCTCTCTCTCTCTCTCCGAGAGGCCCGAACTGTCATACAAGCAGGCGAAAGAGAAATAAGGAACTGTAGCTCAACGCTTGCTCGTTCGTAAGCAGGAACGGGGAACTACGCGTTGGCCTTAGTCCGCTTTCTAATCCCCTCGATGCATCTTAGAAACAGAATCGAGTGCTTCTAGAGAAGGACTGTATTTTTATATGCATGTACTCCCCGAACAATGGAATCCCCCTTTGTTTTAACGCTTAAACGGTTGTTTTGGTTGTAATCACAGACCCATGAACCAACCAAAACACTCCTTTTTTATTCGGTGCAAATCATACTGGAAATCAAATCATCCCATCTCTTTGCATTCCTGCAGCGTCTGGGTAGGGTCCAGCTAAAGAAGTACTGCAGCCCAAGTCCAGCGTCTTGTTTCTCGATTTCTATTTTCATTTGTCAAATAAGCTGTTTCCAGCGTTTTTTGGTGGCATGTGTTGGATCAATAGCCTGTGTTCCTCTCTCGGTCTCTGCAGGACAGCACTGGGATGAAGCTGTGGAAGAAAAGGTGGTTTGTGCTGTCGGACCTGTGCCTGTTTTACTACCGAGGTGAGTCCAGGTGACTGGGCAGCATCCCCCCCCCTTTTTAATTCGTAGCGCTCTCTACACATAATAGTAGGAACACAGCCATGAACATCCGAAGTGACTGCTTGTGTTATTCCGTGCTGCTGGATTTATTGGTCTAATGAGTGCGAGCCTCCATCCCCATGGAGGGCCACGTCGCTGCAGCTGTCCGCTGAACTCGATCCCTTTTTATTGTTGCTAGTTTTGCTTTTCATTATGAAGCTCCCAAAGGTTCTCCCGAAATGTATCGCTGAGATAAAATCAGACGTGTCCCCCTCCCCTGTCCCGCACAGAAAAGAAACGCCTCCATCACGTACCACAGGGGCTACCCCATCAGACTGAGCTATGTTTGTATGCACAGGCACGGAGAGTTGAACGTTGGGTTAGGCCGAGAGGGAACGAAAGGCTGCTCAGTCCTGCACGCTTTTCAATCTTTTGCATCGGGACTCTAGGGGGCTGTGGGACATAATCTCTCTCGCTCTTGCTCTCGCTCTCTCTCATCCAAAGTTTTATTCGCCAAGACACTGCATTATTCCTCTCAGCCTGTGTGTGTGTGTGTGTGTGTATGTGTGTTCCTCTCCGCCTGTGTGTGTGTGTGTGTGTGTGTGTGTGTGTGTGTGTGTGTGTGTGTGTCAGGGAGTTGTTTACTTTCACATTGCGTTTTCTTATTAATTATTTATTATTGACCTGTGATGTGGAAGAAGAAGAAGTGTGCACTCAAACACCCACACACCTACAGTCTTAGCAGGGGTACTTTCCCATAAACCAACACAAACAAACTCTCTGATGCACGCACACGCATAGGGACTAAACAAACGAAAATTGTCAAGAGGGGCAAAGGCAGCCACATCAAGGGCATGTTTTGTATTCCCTTTGGGTGAGCTATGCAGATGGAGTGGTGATATATTTAGATAGCTAGACGATGTTGTGCATATGACACAAACCCAATGTTCATTAGTCAGACTGATATGCACTGTGCCCTATAATTCTGCCACCAGCAACTGTCCCTTTTCAGTTGGCATTCCGGTTTTGGTTCGGTTTTCATCATGTCGTTCAACAAATAGTTTAACATTGTTTCACACGAAAATGGGTTCCAGCTCCAACCGGATTCCCCTTTTTGTTTTGTCTCGACATGCAGATGAGAAAGAAGAGGGGATACTGGGCAGCATCCTCCTGCCCAGTTTCCATGTTTCCATGCTCTCTGTGGACGACCACATTAACAGGAAATACGCCTTCAAGGTCAGTCCATATTTCAACTCCCATCAAACTGTATTTTTGTCTCTCGTCGCCTGGGTAGTTGAAGGAATCTTGAAAATGCCGTGGTTCTGTTTCCCAGTTTAGCTTTTATCAAATGTTCTAAGTTGTGTCAAGCTGCCTCCAGCTGTGTCACTGCGGTAAATAAGTCAAGACGCATTTGTGAACTTGGGCCTTGAAGCAATGGTTTTTCTCTTGTATTATTGAATAGAAATCGAAGAATGTGTTTTTGTTAAATTTGTAAAAGATGCATCCACGTCGTCGGCGAGTACACACAAACGCAAGCGGTTATTAAACCACCGAGGTGACGCAGGGCGCTGCATAAGCCTACCCCCGACCTGCGCTAAACCCAAGCTCGCTGGCAGCCCCGCTGTCCCGTCCCATCCTATCCTATTGTCAGATCTCACCAGCCTTCAGTTTTTCACTGTGGGACCATTTCATAAACCCTGAGACACGGCCGGGTGCGCTGCCAAGCTCAGCCACACACAGACGCCCAGAAGTCTGCCCAAGGCCTCTCCAACCACACGGCCCGCCCGCCTGCCAGGCTAGACACAGGCTAACACGGGGGAACGGGCTAGAGAGAGCACAGGGCACGGCCATGCGCCTGCTTCAGCGGGATCCAAATAGGAATAGGATTTCTCCTCTTGTTGTTTTTTTTACTCGCAGCATACCATGCATTCTAAACCCCCAATCCTGAGTTGTGGTTGCCCCAGCGGCATCATGGGACTCCCTCGGCTTGACTCCCTCAGCTTGACTCGAGTGTTCGGCAGAAGTGGAATAGAGTGACGGCAATGTTTTCAGACCTGGGTAGTCACGATATTGTGCGTGTTTTATGAACATTGTGTATCTTTGTGTGTGTGTGTTTGTGTGTCTGTGGCTTGTTCATACACGCTGTAACAATACGATGGGGTGTGTGCGCTACGAGGCAACGGTGGGGACCCAGCAGCTTGTGCGCCAGACGCTGTGTTGTAACATGGTAAGTCATGCAGTATATTGCAAGCATTTCATTAAGCAGTAGGCACTGGTATGCATCGGTTTGGCTCATGCATAGAAACATAGCTTGCTGAGGTTTTGCACTCCCATCGCTCAACTGATTGAAAGCATTTTATTTTTTTCTCCCCACCTCAGTGTCTCCAATGCAATTTACTCGACATTACCTTGCGGTCTAATCTTGCTTATTGCCTTTTCGACCCTTTTAAAAAAAATCCTAATTAAATGTTGGGCCGTGGTTCAATCGACACATTGCCTCACGCCTTTCCTCTCTCTCTTCCAGGTAACATTGTGAATCTGTCCCTCTCATCCTGACACCCCCGTTCCACGACGACGTCGACAACAGGCGACTCACCCCAACATGCGGACGTACTACTTCTGCACAGACACGCCCAAAGAGATGGAGGCGTGGATGAGGGCTATGACCGAGGCGGCACTCGTCCACTCCGAGCCCGTCAAAAGGTTTGTGTTCACTACAAACCTTACCGTTGACATCGGATAAGTGAGACGGATGTATCGGTGCCCAGATAGGCGTGTTTACCTTGAGATAAGGTTTAAGTACAAGGTACTATCACCTCTATCGTTGGCCGTAATCTCAGAACGCATTACCGCCCATAATGCCCACCCATAATGCACCGCGAAACCGAACCCAGCAGGCAACGCTTGCCATGCGCTGTTCTCATCGCTGCTACCAGCTTGCATTTATGTGCATTCATAACACTTATTGCACACACGCAGTAAAACAAGGGCATAACTGCTTTATGCAACGATGATGTGACCTCCTTAGCGTGTGAGCTCCAGATGGTGAGAGTGATGTGGCACAGTACAGTCGCACCTTATTGGAGCAAAACCTCTTTTTGAAAGAGCCTTATTTTTTTTATGCTGGCGTTTGAAAACGGGCGAACAGATTAGCCCTTTTTTTAATTACCCAATGCAATCTGAGAGTCAACTGAGGACGGCCGTTCATTCAGAGCTACTACTGCTACAGCCGCGAGATAACGCGAGCTGTACATGCTGTGCTCGCTTTATCATTTCCAATAGTATTCAATCGTATCTCTATGGCTGATGCATAGTGTTCAGAGCGAACAAACACATATTAACCCTGACTGTTATGAACCGTTCCCTTTTGTTGTAATAGGCCATTTTTAAATAAGACTATTGAATAAGCATGAGGTAATGCAGAAAGGCTTTTCTTCGGGGGGGCTTTATATGTTTTTTCACGAGGACGAAGTAGCCAGAGATGGCTGGAGAAGACATTACTAATGGCTACTGCTGCTGCTGTTAAAAAAACACTGGAGTGGAAACTGGGAAGGAAGAGCTGTTACTGTGTTGGTCTCTCCTCAACCCCTTCCAGAGTCACATAGCCAATGGGAGGGGAGGGGGGGGGGTATGGGTGTTCATGGGTGTTCCTGCTCTTTGAAGTCCTGACCTTGAGTTCAGCCAAAGCAAAGGAGTTAAGGGTGTCTATTCCCAGTAGAGATCCGGCTCTAGACCCACAGACCCATGAACAGGTCCACTGCAGGGGAGCCGTGACTGGGGTGAGAAAGGTCCCAGTGCCACGTTTCAGAGACCTCTCCATCGTGTTTTATTGGCGATCTCTGGTTTCCACCTCGAGCCAGCTGTAAGAAACACCACCCCACCCCCTTTCCCCCGATCAACAAAACTTTTCCCTTTGTCAGAGAGCTGCCCACAAGTCCTTCCCAAGGCTAGCTTGCACATTGTCAGAGCCCCACCATCCATCCGTGTCTGTAAAATACATTTCATGCATGCAGTGAGGTGCGTGAGTGCGTGAGCTGATTAGCAACACAGCTGCCTATTGCATGAGCCGTATCTGCCTTATTCATCATCCTTTTCTCTCTCCTCGGTGGGTGGGTAATGCAGCCTACGTGCTCCTCACTCACTCTGCTTCTCTCTCTCTCTCTCTCTCACCGTCTCTCCTTCTGTTTCTGTTTAGATCTCTCTCTTTCTTTCTCTCTTTCCTTCTTTCTCTCTCTCTTTCTTTCTTTCTTTCTTTCTTTCTTTCTTTCTTTCTTTCTTTCTTTCTTTCTTTCTTTCTTTCTTTCTTTCTTTCTTTCTTTCTTTCTTTCTTTCTTTCTTTCTTTCTTTCTTTCTTTCTTTCTTTCTTTCTTTCTTTCTTTTTCTTTCTCTTTCCTTCTTTCTTTCTTTCTTTTTCTTTCTCTTTCCTTCTTTCTCTCTCTCTTTCTTTCTTTCTTTCTTTCTGTCTCTCTGTCTCTCTGTCTCTCTGTCTCTCTGTCTCTCTGTCTCTCGGTCTCTCGGTGTCTCGGTGTCTCGGTGTCTCGGTCTCTTCTCTCCATCTCTGTCACTGTCTCTCTTTCCATCTCTTTCCGTCTCTCTGTCCCTCGCTCTGTCTCACTGTCTCTCTGTCTCCCCTCCAGGCTGGAGAGGCTGAAGGTGGAGCAGTGCGGGCCGCAGGACATCCACCACCTGACCCCCGACGCCCAGCGGCCGCCGCTGACGCGCCCCGAGATCCAGAACAACGAGCGCAACCGCGAGGCGGACCGGGCGCACCCCGCCATAAGCATCCCCATCCCCGCCCCCACCCTGAACATCCCCAGCCCCTGCCCCACCCCCAGCCCCACCACCCCCACCGGCGCCACCACCCCCACGCCTGAGGAGCAGGAGCGGAGGCAGCGGGAGGCGGAGCGCTACGGCTTCCAGAACAACAACGGCGGCGAGAACCAGCGGCCGCTCACCAAGATCAACAGCCTCAAGCTGCAGCCGGCCCAGGCCGCCGCCCTCACCGCCGGCATCGCCACGCACCCGCGCACGCCCACGCCCACGGAGACGGACGGCCCGTACCGCGGCGCCACGCCCCAGGTGAACGGCGGCGGGGGGCCCGGGAACGTCAGCCCCGGCGGGGACGGCTCGGCCGTGCCCACGCCGAGGCCAGAGGGGCAGGGGCAGGGGCCGGAGCGCTCCCTGAGCAGGACCAGCTCCATGCTGCAGCTGGAGCAGTGGGTCCGCACACAGAGGGGCCGCGGCCAGGACGAGGACACCCGCAGGTCAGTGGCGGCGGGCGGGTGGCTCGGTAACGTTTGATACGTGCGGCACTGTTCAGGTTTGTTTTCATGCCCTGATTTTAATCTGTGCTAGATGGGGTTTAGGAAATGCAGTTATACCGTCGCGGATCAGATCTCGGAACCCCTTTTATCACACGCAGCGTTTCCATGGAGATGTCTACCTGCAAAAGCAGAAGTCATAACTAATGGCTAAAGGCTGTGGCCGCTGACTCGATTGGCTCCAGTACTAGACGTCTCATTTTCTCGGTGGCTGCACTGATGGTGGGGGGGTGGGCGTTCTCAGGAACATGCTGACTCACTTACTTGTGAGTTCCTCTATAACCTGCCTTTAAGAAGGTATAATAATCTTGCAAACTCTTGAACCCGACTCTTGCAGCAATTTTCTTGGCTTTTATATTGAGATGTTTGATGCTCAGCGTTCAAATAAGAACGATGCGCGTCTCTCTAACTGATGTTGTGAGTCTGGGCCGAGTGAGACAGCTTTACCACGCGGGTATCCCAGACATATATTATTTTTATTGCGCTGTACATTCACCCTGCTGCTGCTGCATTGCAGTATTATGATGTTTAGGTCATTAATATGTATAGCGGGACATAAAGCAGACCCCAATAATAGCTGAACTGTAACGTGAGCGGAAGCTGTGCTGTACTACAGGACAGGAGATCTCTCCGTCTGGCAGTTTTATGTCTCCTCGGTGTCCATTCCCTCTCTCTTTCACTGTCTCGGTCTGTCGTTCAAGACCTCGAGCGGTCTGAAGCTTATCTCGCTGATGCCAAGTTTGTTGGCAGTTGAAGCTGCAGAATTCCCTGGTTTCTTGTTAACCCGGTCGTCGTTGAATCCATATAGCCGAAATGCAAACACTTACTTTTTTTATTTTGGAGAAAGACACAAGAAGCCGCGCTAGGTGTTCGATAAGGCGTGATGTTTATATATATATATATGAAGGTATGACACTGAAGTCTTCCTTTAGTGTTTCTTTGTTATTAATGGCCACTGCAGCTGGGTTTTCGATTTATTTTCAATCTTTGGTCGAGGGACAGAAGAGCAGGGGCGTAAAGTGGCCCATAGCACAGAGGTATGAGCAATGAGTAGAAAAACAGCTTTTTGTTGGTCTACTGGCGACTTGACAATGGGTTCTTCCTTGTTTATGGAAATCACAACAAGCGTTTCAATCATAATGTAGGCCCAAGGCCATCGATACGATCATCATAACATGTGTTATGATAATCACAAAGTTGGTCCAAGTCCGAAAAACAAAAGTTATTATGATTCGGACCATAGCAGAAAAATAAGCTTCACTAAGAAAGAGGAAAGTAGTGCAATAATGCCATCTCCCAAGATAAATCCTACTGGTCCATTCCCGTGGGAAGTACTCTAAGTAATTCTAAATCCACCAAATGATCAAAACACATGTTAAACAGGGGGATCAACTCGAACTACAGTGACCACCAATGGATCAAGCTGACATTGCATTTGCATTGTGTCTCCTCAATCTCCCTCCCTCTCTCTCTCTGTGTCTCTCTGTCTGTGTCCTCAGCATCACCTCCTACCAAACCCTACCCAGGAACATGCCCAGCTACCGCGCCCCGGCAGGCACGCCCCAGCCCGGCGAGGGCTACCGCACCATGCCCAGGAACGGCCTGGGTCAGCGGGACAGCATCTGCAGCATGTCCCCCTCCATGTACGAGCAGGCCCTGGGGCCCGGACCCGGGGACAAGCGGCGCTCCATGCGGGACGACACCATGTGGCAGCTGTTTGAGTGGCAGCAGAGGAACGCCTACGCCCGGCCGCCCTCGGCCATGTACGCCAACATGCCCAGCCCCAAGACCATGATCAACCTGTCGGAGCATGCCCCGCCCGCCCACGCCATCCCGCCCTCGCCGTCCCACGGCTCGCTGGCCATGTACGGCGGCTACTCCCCGCTGCGCTCCTACAACATGGGCGGCGCCCGCTCCGAGGTGTCCTCCCCCGTGTACCGCGGCGGGGACATGAGCATGGACCGCCGGCTCCGGCAGCACCCCAACAACGTGAGTCCACTGGTCTAAGGGGGGTCGTTAGAGAGAGGCTTCACCGGTCTGAGGGGGGCGTTAGAGCGGGTTTACTGGTCTGAGGGGGTCGTTAGAGAGAGGGTTCACTGGTCTGAGGGGGTCGTTAGAGGGGCTTCACTGGTCTGAGGGGGTCGTTAGAAGGGCTTCACTGGTCTATTGGGGTCGTTAGAGAGACTGTGTTTAAGACATGAGAGTTGGGATGAGAGTGGGAAAGAGTAGAAGAAGGCAGGACTAAGTATTTGAATAAACAACCCAAAAAGCCACTCCCTGTCTCCCTTTGGTCAGAGATAAGTTGGGAGCGGTCTGAAAACTCAGTCAACCAGAAAAGATATTCTCACAGCATTTTACTCTTATTATTTTTCCTCCAAAAGAATGAATTGATCATTGTCACAGAGCTGTTTTTGTGTTGTGCCTGTCCCTTTTTAAAATGTCTCCTTTTTTCCTCTATTGCACAACAGTACGCCTACACACTCCACCCTGACAGGAGATCCATGCCTTCAGGACTGCCGGTTCAGATTATCACTGCCCAGTCGCTACAAGGCAAAACGGTCAGTCCCTAACCCCTCCCTCCCCCACATCCCTCTCCTTTACTCCTCACTCTGCCCTCCAATGTCGTCTGGGTCGCCCGTTTCTCTCCCTTTTACTTGTAAGATGACAGAGACTTGGGTAGGGTGCGTCCACTCCAGCTGGGCTCATTTAAACTCGTGCATGGGACCTTGAGTGTTCTCACTGTTGACTTCTAGGTCAGGTTCCGCCCAGCGACCCGTAAGAAGGGCACAACATGTCTGGAGTCTCTGTGCCCGGCTCTATTTGGGTCTCCAGAGGACGTCCGCACTGTGCATGCTCCTCTGGGATTGCATTGAACCGAATGACTTTCCTGGATAATCATTTCCCTGTCTGATCCGTTGAGACCCCCCCCCCTATACTGTCGAAGGGGTGCTACTAAACACCCTTTCCTGCTCCTCTCGCCTTCTCTCCTTCGCTGCTCCGTTCTCCTGTATCCGTCGACGTGGCCCGGTATCCTGGATGCCTGCTGCACCACAACCCAACCCTACTCCTCCTCCCCCCCCCCCCCCCCCCCCCCCCCCCCCTCCGTCCTTCCCTACTCCCCCTGCCCTCCCTCCTTCCCTACTCCTCTCCCCCACCCTTCCCCCAACCCTGCAGCCGGAGGAGCTGACTCTGCTGCTGATAAAGCTGCGACGGCAGCAAGCGGAGCTTAACAGCATCCGGGAGCACACTGTAGCGCAGCTTATGCAACTAAACATTGACGGTGACACCCCAAAGGTCAGGCCCCCAGCGGGCGCCTCTGCTGGCTCGTGTGTGGGCGTCTGTGTCTGTGTCTGTGTGTGCGAGCGTCTGTTCGATTGTCACCGGCGTGCATCATCCATCTCGGTCCACGGACCTCTTTTAGAGGTCTGTCTTTTTCTTTTTTCTTGGCACAACAGTTTCCTCTGCAGTCATGCAGCAGTGATGCTCCGCTGCAGATAGAACGGCAACCCACACACCCCTCCCTCCTGAAGAGGAGAGTATGCAAGAAGAACTGTCAATCAAAGTCTTCTCTGGCCAAACTGGCACTCTTGAGGGTTATGTTATTTCAGTTTGAGTGATTGTGCTATTCACACTCTGATTAGTATTTAACTCTCAATGCCTGAATTAGACTTTTCCAGAATAAATGTTTAGACCAAGAGAGCACATTTCAGACACTATAAAAAAAATAAGGTCATGTTTGAGCTTTGGGTTCCATGTTCCAACGTGTCTCTAAACTATTATCTTTGGGGGTTTGATTTGAAGTCAAGTCAACATTTAAGCCAGCCGAGGGAGAAAGCCTGTCTATCCAGAGTCCTGACAGCTGCTAGTGGAGAAATAAGAACACCAGCCTTGAGCCGTTGGTGATCTTAGAGGAACCAGCCAAGAAAGCTTAGCTCTACTGGCACACTTGCATGGTAATGCAGGATTTTTGTACTGCTTTTCAAGTCTGTCCTTAGACGTTGACCATCACTAATGTAGGTCAAGCAGGCTTGGAGAGGAGTGGTGCCAGGATATTTGAGGAATCTGTGGTTAAGACCTTAAAATGATGAAACCTCAATTGCTGCCATTTAAACACATTTGTTATTTAAGTTTATGCTTTTTGCTTTTCTCTGCTCATCAGTCATTCCTCATACCATATAATACAGGTCCCTCTATCATTTACTCTGAGTAAATGTTTAAAGTTGACCTAGATTAGCATTGTCAAATTATTGTAATTTGGTTTCCATGAAATTTAACACAAAAAGTCCCAGTTAAAGTCATGAGTTTAAGGAACACAGCTTTGGGCAGTTTTGATATGCAAGTGTTCCTTAATGTGCATGTTCACTTCTCCATCTCCATCAACATCCTTTCATACGGAGTTCAAAGCCGACTTGTCGGCCTCCCTCTCCTGCCTGCTATACTTCTCCCTTCTCTTGGTGTGTTTGTATGTATGTCAGCGCGGTGTATACACTTGTGCTGTCTCTATTTCTCTCTGTCTTTCTTACTCTCTTCTCTTGGTCCTCTCTTCCTGCGGCTGACGTTAGAACGACATTCTCTCGCATCACCTCCAAAGGAACCTCATGTATTTGGACAACCAGGTGGGGTAACCGCATGGCATGGTTTAAGGCATGGCTCGTGGTCTTTGACCTTTTGGATGTCAAGGCTGTTCGCTCCGAAGCTCTTATTTTGGCCTACTCCATGGTTATGAGGGTTATGGTGTATTGTTTGGAATTTTGAGCTACAACCTTAACAGTGGGTTGGCTTATCCCTATGCAATTTGACATGCTGCTGTTGTGTCGAGGAGATTTTAGTGATCCTGTGCTGCTTTTATTACAAATTATCCAGACAACTCTATTTTTTTTCATCTATCCGTTATTGACACCTCAGGTTGATATCTCAAGGAGATCAGTAATGTCTTATTTAGAACAAGTTTGGTCCTCTCTATTTATTTGCTTTGTCTTTTTGAGTATGTTTTTGATATTGACCAATATACATTTCCTGTTATCAAGTGATCGGTCTTAAAATATTTATGAAGCACAATGAAGCCACAGTGCTCGCTTTGGCTGCTCTACTATTAATCCTTCAGGCAGTATTCCAAAGCCGCTTATTCATTAACTGTATTGATGTTCTGTGTCTTCCCTCGTCCTATATATGATGACTCCTTTTGGAATAGTTGGTGCTTTTTTCTACCCCGAGTACCTGGCATCAAATGCGCTGTGATCTCCTTTTTAAAAGAGCCAGTGCACGAGGAGTCAAGTGTTGGGTCTGACGTGAAGCCTTGTCATATGGACTGACACATTTCCGTATTGCTCCTCTCCACACTGAACTAGATGAAGGACAATGAGCCTTTAATCGCCATGACACACAGTTTGATTGAGAACTCAGCCGCAAGGCCTCAACTTTACCACCAAGTAAGGGCCGGCCAAGGCTTTGTTCCTCGTCTCCCTGTCTCCAGTCGCTGCTGCCGTTGTTGATGTTTTTGTTTCGTTCTCTGGTCTTGTCAATGCAATGCTATCCCCCCCCCCCACACACACACACACTCCTCACCGCTGTGGAAGTCTTCATGGCATCACAAGACCAGCCCCTGTGTGTTGCTTGTTTTGCTGCACCATCCATTGCCCTGATTCCACGTGAGAGGTTGTTTACCGTTGTAGGGCATGGCTTGTAAACAACAGTGTGGTGTGTGTGTGTGTGTGTATGGCTCCCACGAGTCGTCGGATCCCTTCTCCTCGTGGTTGTGTTTTATGTGTCTGGGCAAGGTGTAGTTTATCCTGCAGTAAAATTCCTGCTGTGTTATGTAACGCGCTAGTGCGCTAGTTTTGAAGTCTTAACTGGCTAATTGGTGTCTAAATTAGTAGCACGTGTGAAGGCTACACTATTTTGGAAACAGAGCAAAGAATGCAGCATTAGCTCCGATCTTAAATTAATGGCTTGGTTACGACAATGCGAGCCGTTCTGACGGATCCACAAAAGGACTGTTGAGACGGCAAGTGTAACAAAGCCTTAGTTTTGTTTTTGTTTTTATGCAGCAGAGGATTGGGATTTTATATCCACCGATGCTTGAAGGAGAACATAGTAGTGTCTCACAGTTCACATTATCCAAAGGCGCACAATTGATCTTAACATCATTTAAAAGTGAAAAGTAAAAGTTTAAACGGTTTAATTGTACCACAGCAGTTCCACTTGTGGTTTCAACAAAGTTTCAGCTCTGCTATTTATCCTTAAAACCATCCTCTAGAACTAACCATTCTGCAATAACCCTGTAATAACACCATCCCATAATACCAAGGAAATACGTGACACTTTATTTGCTTTTCTAGGCCAGTAAATTCAGGCATAATGATGCGCAATGTACACACTGTTTGGTAACAAACAAACAGACCTTGAGCTAATCTGTAGTTAGACGGTGCGTTGTGTCAGGAGGCTTGCGTCGCGGACACAGGAAGCTGTATTTAAACATCGACTTTGTTTAAAACTTGCCCGTCTACATTCTGCTCTCCCTTTCCTTGTCCTCCTGATGGCTGATGGAAGGGATAGAGAGGGATCGGTGTGTGCGCGCGCGTGTGTGTGTGTGTGTGTGTGTGTGTGTGTGTGTGTGTGTGTGTGTGTGTGTGTGTGTGTGTGTGCGTGTGTGTGCGTGTAAGACTCTATCTCTGTTACATCTCGCATATCTGTATCTGCCACTTTTGCGACCGCCTCTGGGGGTGTAAAAGTGCTGAGGACAAGGCGTCCCTCACCAGTGGAGTCTGGCTCCTGTCCACCCCACCCCACCCACTGTCGGCCCCACCCCACCCACTGTCGGCCCCACCCCCATACCGGAGCACCCTGGGCTATGGCAGGGCCTGCATGATCCTCGTGTTTGAATATGCAACACATTTTCCTGTACAGGTTTCCCCTGCTGTAATTGTGTTTTGTGGTTGAGTTTAGCAATTAGAAGATGTGATTAGTATGTTTAGCAATTTGAAGTTGTCATCAGTATGTTTACCTCAGCCCAGGTTGTCGCCATTGTGTGTTGTTGCCTTTGAAATGAAACTATTAAGACATGAAAGCCTGTTTTTGAAACGATGGAATCCAATGCAGTCGTGCAACTCGGGGTGAATTTATAATACGGTCAGAATGGAGCCTCATTATGACTAGCTTCTCGATAATAAGGAGTTCTGCTAGACGACACAACCAAACGATGTAGCCACAGTCACCACGCCAGACATGCCGTGTACGTGCCTGCAAGACAGACTTACTACTGAGCACGACTATTCAGGCCCCAAACACATGCGTTGCCCCCTGCATCAGCACTTGGAACAGAGTTATATCGAGCCTTCCCCTGATGGAGACAAAAGCAGTGTTAACGTTGAAACACAAGTCACCGGAATGGCTATGTTTAGACTGGCTGCAGAGTAGAAAGTGTTGCGTTAGTAACAAAGTTTGACTAACTGTGAAAAATGACCTCCAAACCAAAGAACCCCCCCCCCCATTTCCCCCTCCTGCTCCTCTTCACGGTGACGCAGAGAGATGAAGCCTCTGGCGCGACACTGCATTAGATCTCCACTCTGTGTCCATGTTGGCGGTGCGGGTTTCTCCACAGCTCTGACTAACCCCTCATGTTCTCTTCCAGCTGAGTCCAGACGACTACAGGGCTCACTCGTACATGAGCAGGCAGGAAGAGGCTGACGTTGATGTAAGTGCCAGCCCATTAGTTCCACTCTCGTGCCCTCATCATGTCATCCTGAAGTCTTGGGAGGTGACTTTCTTTGCGGGTTCTTCTTGTGCTTTACAGACCAAGCTCAGCCGCCTGTGTGAGCAGGACAAGGTGGTGAGGGCCCAGGGGAGCAAAGTACAGCAGCTGCACCGCGAGAAGGTAAGTGGGGGTCCACCTTTTTCATCCAACCATTACTCCACACGCTGGTGTTTATAGGGCTTGTCGTCACAATGCATCATGGGAGGCCCAGTTGGAGATACCCGGCCATTTTGAGAGTTGTAGTCATGTAAAATCCTTAGTCAACGTAAATATACCGAAACCTATGCTGATGGAAGCGGTCTAAGCCATGTGATTTTGCAATGTACAAGCTCTATTCTGTATCGACTTGACCGCGGGTGTTACACTGAACTTGGATAGAAATTTAGAATATGTTGCCGATAGGATCTGTAACAGAGACGCGTTTCCTCAAACATTGACATGAGCTTGTGTGTGAACGAGCGTAAAACCCCAGGACTTTCAAATTGATGATACTGTTTTTACTTTCCGCATCGGAAGTTTGTCACGACCCCCGGGGGAAATTCCATCGACACATTAGCATTCATGAGCTGCTGTTTACTCGAGTGCGTGTCTGGCAGAGAGCGTGAACTCATGTCTCCCCGTGCACCGCGTCCTCTCCCCTTGTCCCGCTGTGTTCCGCAGCACACCCTGGAGACGGCGCTGCTGTCAGCCAGTCAGGAGATCGAGCTGGGCTCCGGTAACCCCGCCGCCATGCAGAGCGTGATCCAGCAGAGGGATCTGCTGCAGAGCGGCTTGCTCAGCACCTGCAGGGAGCTCACCAGGGTCTCTGCGGTAAAGAGGCCGATGCACTCACACACTGGGCTGGGCAGGGACCGCACTCTCTCTGTAGCACCGCCGAATACCATTGGAATATTTAACGCTCTCTGCGAGGCACAAACCGACGAAGGGCGAGATACCGTAGGAGTTAATGGTTTGCATGTCAGCCTTATTTATGTAGCGCCCTTCATACACAATGCACTAGTCGGAGAGCTGTGCATAGACAGTGATCACATGTTGATGATATTTACAGAGGCTTATTATTGGATTATGATGATGAAGAAATTATAAATGATGAAAGCTTTGAAGGAGCGGAAATGGCCAGGAGCGAACACACACACACACACACACACACACACACACACACACACACACACACACACACACACACACACACACACACACACACACACACACACACACACACGCACACGCACACACAGGAAGGTGCTTTATTGTGTGTGTGTGGCGGCGCTAGGAGATGGAGCGGTCGTGGAGGGACTACGACAGGCTGGAGGGAGACGTGAACGCCGCCCGGACCAACCTCCTGGAGCAGCTGGAGGCCCTGGGGAGCCCGCAGGTAGGGGCCACAGACCGTAGGCGCACATCACAAACACTCTGGTGGTCTCAAAGGTTCCTGAGCCCTATCTCGGTTCATGCCTCCTATTATTTAGGTGACTCAAAGAAGAGAACAACGCAACACAATAGTCCCTGACAACATCTCTGAGTGTACGGAAGAGCGAGGGAAAGAGGGAAGGGGTGCTTGAGAGCGCAAGGGGAGAGCCTGGGATTAAATGTTTACTTGTAAAGCCCTTCTTTATCACATCCATCTCTGTGAATGAAACGGAGGAGAGAGGTACAGACAACCCTACAGGCACCTGATAACGGAGGACAACCTCCACTGCACCCAGTAATTGCCTCCGAAAAAGCCCAAACTTTTCTTTAGCAAAGCTGGAGGTATGGTAGGGGTTCTGAGCACCGCCTGTTCTGCAGGGACCAGAGATCAAGGCGGCTTGCCGGCTGATTGATGACTGCAGCGATGAGCGGGCGTGCCTCAATTAGATCTGTGTTTTATCTCGTCTTTCATCGGGGGGGGGGCGCGAGGAGGGGAAGACACTCACTATTCCTGCTGGAGTATGAGTCAGAGGCTGAGTTAGAGTTCCGGTGGTGGGGGCGGGGGTCTTGGCTCAATGCAGCTTTAGGTGGCCTTCTTTACACACACACACACACACACATACACGCACGCACACACCTGTCATGAGGATGCTGTGGATAATTAACTGGCCATAATCCCTCCCTCTCTCTTGATCAATCCTGAGTGCACCCCAGAGCACTCTCCTCCCCTCGCCTCGCTGCCCCTCCCTGCTCTCAGTGAACCACTGCCCGAGTGTTCCAGCGTGACTGCACACCTCACCAGGCCCATCGGTTTCCCCCACTCCTCCCACTACCAGCCTGCTGCTCCGCCCCTTATTCCCCCCGTCCCCTGCACCACTGTTCTCACCTAAATTCAACCCAGAGCTCAAATTAATTCACTGTTTTGCACTGTTTGCTGTTACTTTTTCCAAGAGCAACCTGCAGTGAATTCATGTCACGGAGGAGCCGATGGGGGGCTTAGGGCATTGCTCAAGGACGCCTGCTGGCTGGGTTGCGGATATTGGGAATCGAACCCAGTAGCCTTCAGCTACTCAGCTACTGGCTAGAAGCCAGAAACCAAATAATCTGAACCATGAGACTATCCTTCTCACTCAGGTACATAATAAACACTGACGTCGTGTGTGTGTGTGTGTGTGTGTGTGTGTGTGTGTGTGTGTGTGTGTGTGTGTGTCTCTCTCTCTCTCTCTCTCTCTCTCTCTCTCTCTCTCTCTCTCTCTCTCTCTCTCTCTCTCTCTCTCTCTCTCTCTCTCTCTCTCTCTCTCTCTCTCTCTCTCTCTCTCTCTCTCTCTCTCTCTCTCTCTCCTCTCTCTCTCCTCTTCCCCCCCCCCCCCCCCCCCCCCCCCCCCCCCTCCAGACGGAGCCTCCCAGTCAGCAGCACGTCAACATCCAGAAGGAGCTGTGGCGGATCCAGGATGTGATGGAGGCCCTCAGTAAACACCGGCCCCAGAGGCCCGGGCCCGACGGCTGCTACGGCTCCGTGCCCATGACCGAGGTGAGGCGCCCCCCGCCGCGCACCTGACCGGACCGGGGTCGGGTGTCCGAGATTTTTTTTTCCTTAGCCTTTTTTTTGCTCTCGTTGCGCCGCCGGCGGCCGTGGCCGTGTGGCCGCGTGGCCGTGTGTCATCAGCTGCCAGTGGGGGCGCTGGTGCTCATGTCCAGCGTGTTCAGTCAGCCCCGCGGTGGGGCTGGCGTCACCCCGGGCGGCCCCCCCGTCACGGAGCTGTGGTGCCTCATGTGATCCACAGAAGCAGGACCACCAGGAGCAGGAGCCGCGGCCGGGGGAGGAGCCGGTCCCCCCGCGGCCGCCCCTACCCCAGTCCTACGAGTCCAACCCTCCCTCCGTGCCTCCCCCGCCCCCCCACGTCGGGGTCCGCCCCTCCACCCTCCACAGGCCGGAGGAACGCAAGAACGGCGCCCGGAACGGAGCGCACAGCGTAAGGCTGTTATGTTCCCGCCGTGGCTGTCCCACCATTTCACCATAGCCCCCCCCCCCCCAGCTGGCCTGCCTTTCACCACCGTTTTCTCGTTTTTCTTTATCTGTATATTTTTATTCATGTTTGTTATTTTTTGTGTCAAACCCATCAAGTTATCTGCCGTCTGCAGCCTGCCGATGCGATGCCTGAAACGCACATTTATCTTCTGTGGATTTAAGTTCTTTTGATTTATCTTTTTTGCTGCACATCGTCTTTTGGTTTTGTTTTGTGATTGCGCCTCCTGTTTTTCTTCATTTTCTGTAGTCCTGTTTTGATTTGTTTTCCAGCGTTTATGTTGTTATCTGGGGTTGCTGTAGCATCTCGTCTTGTGTTCCCTCTGTGATGAAGAATCCACGACAAAGCACCCTGATGTTTCCGCTTTGTGTTTAACTTTACTGTTCCACCAAAGACACGGAAACACAGCTCTTCTCACAACCATCCCCCCCCCCCCCCCCCCCCCCCCCCTCGATGCTGAGCCTAAAACGTGTGATGTTCTCTCTCATCACCATTCAATCACAAAAACTCGGCCGTTCTGTTAGACTCCGCCACAATGCGATGGTGTCATTCCCCACAATACCGATGACTCACTCTGGAGCCTGAAGGCCCGGTCGTGAATCATCAGGCATCGAGCCGTGGGTGGATCTCTTGACTGTCCTGTGAACGTCTGCCTTGTCTACCCCCCCCCCCCCCCCCCCCCCCCCGGGTCCAGGGACCAGACTACCGGCTGTACAAGAGCGAGCCGGAGCTCACCACGGTGGCCGAGGTGGACGAGAGCAACGGAGAGGACCGGTCGGGAGGAGACCACCTGGGGGAGAGGGAGTCCTCCGCCAGCAGAGGTACCGGCTCTCCTCGGTTCATCCGTACTTTTTAGCGCGTCTTGCTACACCAGACAATGGACTGGGGAGAGCCTTGTCTGGGAATATCTTTTGGTGCAGACCTTGAGCTAGCAAGGTCTTTCAGCATCTTATTCTGACTTCATTGGTATAATTGATTCAGCCCCTTTATTTGGAAGATTCATTGATGCCGTCACATCAAATGTGTGCTGTTATAGGAGTTTCTAGTCTCGTATGAAGTGTGTGCAACCCCTCTGTGGTTTCTTTGACGAAGCAGCCACAATGTGTCGTGAACCATCGTTCTTCTGCGTTGCTCCAGGGGTCTGCTACCCAGTGGGCATCGTACCCCCGAGAACCAAGTCTCCGATGATGGACTCCTCCTCCATAGGGTCCTATGTCACCCTGAGGAAGAGCAGGAGGCCCGAATCCAGAAACGTGAGTAGAGAACCGGTCCGAACCGCCTGGTGCTCACCGGGACCAGAAAACCCTGTGATCATATCAGGAAAATAGCTTGGAGATGAGGATTTTAGTTGATAAACAAATCCAACGAGCATGATACCGTATTATTGTGCTCTTCATGCATCACATCTTAGGGATGTAATGGGCCGTCACGGATAACAGCTTGTTCTTCAAATTCGGATTTGTTTGTCTGTAATTTTTTTATGGAAACGTATCGCGTGGGGGAGGGGGAGGGGGAGGGGGATGAAGCCCTGACTCACATTCTCCTAGTGGGCTGGAGTCACATAAACGCCAGGCCTGATTTACATTCAGTTTCCACAGAGTCACCACTTTAATTTACTAACCGTGTTATTAGAACCACCGCAGTGGAGAGAGTGTGTGTGTGTGTGTGTGTATTTGCATCTGCCTGTGTGCATCTGCCTGTGTGTGTGTGTGTGTGTGTGTGTGTGTGTGTGTGTTTGTCTGTGTGCATCTGGCTGTGTGTGTGTGTGTGTGTGTATGTTTGCCTGTGTTTGGCTGTGTGTGTGCTTGCCTGTGTGTGTGTGTCTGTGTGTGTGTTTGCCTGTGTGTGCCTGTGTGCATCTGTCTCTGTGTGTGTGTGTGTGTGTGTGTGTGTGTGTGTGTGTGTGTGTTTGCCTGTGTGTGTCTGTGTGCATCTGCCTGCTTGTATCAGAGAAAGATTTTCTTTCAAAGCCCGGCTGAATGCTTGAACCTCATCCTCCGCCCCCTGGCAAAAGTTGAACCACGCATTCTATTCAAGCTGAACTCGGTCCTCGTCGGCCTGTGATGGGGAGCGCGTGTCGCGTGCCAGCGGACCTCGTCCCTGCCCCAGAATCCTGAACAGCCCAGATAGCCCTAGTGGTGCTGGTGGCTGGCTTTGTCAGTGTGCTGCATCTGCCAGGCCCTTCCGGCGGTCTGCATCCCTGTCAGAGCACCAACTCTTTCTCCCCTCTGTCCCCAATGCCTCAGTGCAAGGCGGTCAGCCATCGACCAACGCAGGGCTTCTGTCAGGAAGGCAGGAATGTGTTCATGCCGGAATTAAAACTAACCATGGGTTTTTTGTGTGTCTGTCCGTCCTGTGTGTGTGATGTGTATCTGCGTGGGTTTGTCTGTTTGTGTGTGTGTGTGTGTGTGTGTGTGTGTGTGTGTGTGTGTGTGTGTGTCCAGGACCGTCCCCGCAGCGCCGCGGACCAGCTGGCCGGGTCGGAGAGCGCCCGTCCCAGGATGAGCGTGGAGGAGCAGCTGGAGCGGATCCGGCGCCACCAGCAGGGGGCGCTCCGGGAGAAGAAGAAGGGGGGTCGCAGCGTGCTGGGCGGGGGCCAGGAGAACACGCCCAGCCGCAGCCCCTCCTTCACCAGGGAGACCCCGCCCCGCAGCACTCAGGTAGAGGGGACCCCCCACGTCAGGGGCGAGTTACACTTTACATTAGTCACTGCAGTTATAAGCATTAACAAACAGTTAATCTACAGTTAACTAATGGCATAGTTAGGCTGTAATCATGTTCTGTTTATTCACGGTGTTCAGGTTAATCATTTATCCATTCTTTTACAATAATGTATAAATGATTATAACCCACAAACCCTAGTTTTAACCACTATGCTAACTATATTATAATGCTTATTACTCCATTAAGTAACGTTAATTAATGGCTAATTAGGGTCCCCTTACGGTACAGGGGTACCGGATAGTGGAGAAGCTGCAAGGTTGCTCCACTCCCAACCCGAAGGTTATTGGTTCGACTCTCTGCAAATCCGCCCGGTTACCCCCGCGTCCGCTGCCAACGCTGCATCAAGGCAACACACCGTTTTCTGTTCTCAACGGGGATCACCACAAAATGATTGACGAACATCGAGGCGACGCTAGCGTTGGCCATTGAGGACCGAAGCGTGTCATTTGTGTCGGTTGAGGAGGGAGCCATCAATGTCTGCCGCTTTGATTATCCTAGCAGCGCTCGCCGAATTAAAAGGTTGACACAGCGCTGATTAGACGCTGCGCTGAGGGCTGCGACGGGGCTGAGGAGAGGAGATGCCTCTCCCCTAACTGCGACTTAATCACATGCATGTCTGCTGAATAAACGCATGGTGAGGATGGTAGGAGCAGGCTTCAAAGTACACACACACAGACCCACGTTTTCTCGCATTGAGAGGTCTTTCTCACATTTTACCGTTGCCTAGTCAGCTCGCGCAGCTGTGAATTGATTACACAAGCGAGTTCCCCTCATTTATTATTGTGCTAGCAAAGCCGTATGTAGCAGCAATATGCTGATACTCACACTTATTCTCAAGGGAATTAAATTCTTAAAAAGTCTTAATAATTCACAAGATGGCTATCCAAGGCTTTGTATCAAGGGAGGAGACTGGTTCTCGGAGTGTTGCATTCATTTCAGGTATCCAAACTCCAGATCTGCACTTGGGATAGATCAGGAGTAGAACTGGCTGCAGGCTAAGGCAGTGACACACTTTTTACAACATTATTTTCCTTTTTTCTTTACTTGTTTCAGCTACTACCAATCACTTAGTTTTTGTTGACCTCTTTGTGTGTGTGTGTGTGTGTGTGTGTGTGTGTGTGTGTGTGTGTGTGTGTGTGTGTGTGTGTGTGTGTGTGTGTGTGTGTGTCCTGTGCTTACTGGAATTTGGATTGGATTTTGAATTTCCTTCGGAATCAACCAAAGCATCCATCCATCTCGACATGAGTCCTTTTTAAAAAGTTGTTGTTTTTCCAACACTCGGCCGCGACCCTGTCTCCATACCAAGTGTCCCCCTCACCTCCCCGTCCCCGTGTGCCCCTCAGCTCCAGAGCCGGCGCAGGGAGGACGTGATGGGCAACGACATCCTGGAGCTGGAGAACTCTCTGAGGATGCAGGACGTGGTCCGGGACCAGGAGACGCCCGCCCAGGAGATCGCCCGCCTGAAGGAGGCCTCGCAGCACTTCAACATGGACCGAGAGGTAGTGTGTGTGGCTGTGTGTGTGTGTGTGGAGGTGGGTGTGTGTGTGTTGAGGTGGAGATGGGGGTGGGTGGAGGGGGGGTTAGTGGAGGTGCGGGTGAGTTGAGGTGGGTGGGGCTGGGTTTGAGTGGAGGTAGGGGTGACTTGAGGTGGGAGTGGGTGGGCAGGGGGGTGTTTTGGAGGTGGGAAAGGGAGTCGGTGTGTGGGGGAGGGGGGAGTAGAGGTGTGTGTGTGTGTGTGTGTGTGTGTGTGTGTGTGTGTGTGTGTGTGTGTGTGTGTGTGTGTGTGTGTGTGTGTGTGTGTGTGTGTGTGTGTGTGTGTGTGTGTGTGTGTGTGTGTGTGTGTGTGTGTGGGGGTGTGTGTGTTTCTGTTTTGGGGGGGGTGGAGATTGGTGTGTGTGTGTGGAGGTGGTTGCGTTCTCCCATGGTGAAGTGAATGGACCTGCAGACCCCATTAAAGAGAAACGCAGGCATTCAAAATATTGGAGATGACGTGGATCTCTAATGGAAACACCTTCACCTGGATAGCATTAAAATGCCCCTCTTCTACCGACAGCTGTGAGGGAGGATTAGTCATCATTAGCCTTTAAACTCCTCCCACGTGTGATGTCACCAGTTGCTGACTTATGTACAACCAAAATAATTATGCCAAAAAGCTTTTTGCATTATCACCGGCCTAGTCACTAGCGGCGATCCTCAGATCAGGAGAGAATGCCAGACCCAAAAAAGGTCCAGCGAGAGACAGGGGGGATATGAATTAATACTGCGTCTGCCACGCCTTATTGAAATTCCTCACAAGTCAAGATTATCTATGCATCCGTGTGCCCCTTTCGGCTTTAACATTCACGCTCTGTCTCTCTCACTCTCTTTCTCATTTCTTTAATATATTGTTTAATATATTTTTTTTCTCTGTCTCTCTATCTCCCTATCTCTCTCCCTGTCTCTCTGTCTCTGTCTCTCTATCTCCCTATCTCTCTCCCTGTCTCTCTGTCTCTCTATCTCCCCGTCTCCCTCGCTGTATCTCTCTCTCTGTCTCCCTGTCTATCTGTCTCCCTCCCTTTCTCTCTCCCGTCTCTCTCTCCCTGTCTGTCTCCCTGTCTCTCTGTCTCCCTGTCTCTCTCCCTGTCTCTCTGTCTCCCTGTCTCTCTCTCTGTCTCTGTCTCCCTCCCTGTCTCTCTCTCTCTCTGTCTCTGTCTCTGTCTCTGTCCCTCTCTGTCTCTGTCTCCCTGTCTCCCTTCCTGTTTCTCTGTCTCTCTCTCTGTGTTGTCGCCCTCGTCCACCGCTCCCAGCTGTCGGTGCCTGACAAGGTGGTGATCCCGGAGCGCTACGTGGAGTCGGACCCGGAGGACGCCCCGAGCCCGGAGCAGGAGGCTGACAAGCAGAGGAAGGTGGACCGCATCAAAGCCCTGATAGCCAGGAACAGGTAGACACGGTCGGGCTATCGCCGTCCTCCCGTCCGCCGCCCCGCATGCCCATTAGTCCGTCGACAAGGATCTCGCCAGGCGGTGGGAGAGGTTGTTCTTCACACTGACAGGGCGAGCGTTCGCCTGAAGGTGACATGAGCTCCCTGAGCGGTAAAGGGCGCGGGGTGGGGAGCGACAGATTAGCTGGCTGGAGGTTGTAGCGGGACAACGGGACCAGAGAATGCTTCTGGACCATCTGTGCCGCCTGTCTGCACCCCTTCATGCAGAGCAGAGCCACTGATGTGCTGTGAAGTTAGCGTTTGTCCCTCTTTGCCACGGTGACATTTCCCTCTAAATGTCAGATGCTGTTTTCTATTTGAACCGAGAATTGAAGGAAAAACATGTTGTTGTTTTTTCGGTCCTGGGGTAGTGTCACCAAAGAGCAGCAATCAAAGCCGACTCGCTCTAATCCGGGCGATTGGAGCGTTCCTCTTCTCTTCCTTTCTGTTTGTGTTTGTGTCTGCGATGTTACTGGAGGCGGAGATCTGAAGCGTCTAATTGGCTGACAGCGCAAACACAAACTCGCCCGGCATTAATACACATTTCTCAGTTGGGAGACACAGCTAAAACATCTGTCATTCTTCGGAAAAGTGTCGGCCGACGTTGCGCATCGACAGGTGCAAACTTGCCACTGTCGAAACAAGCTTATTAAATATTCAGTCTTTGGTTTGCAACCCAGACTCTGTGTGCCCCCGAGGTTCTGTATTGACAGCAAGACTCCTGGGGAGTCCTGCTGTCATCAGAGATCACTCCTGGGGTACACGTGTCAAAGCCTTTCCGACCCGTATCCTTATGCTTTGTCTTCTGCAACTCTGTCTGTCATGTGAAAACAACTTTGTGTGTGTGTTCATAGCATGCAGAACGCTCCACCCAACATGCCGGTGAGTCCGGAGCAGGAGGCTGAGGTGGAGGCAGAGGTGCAGGAGAAGGAGAAGATGATCAACATCTCCTACGAGCTGGCTGCAGAGGCCTCCAAACGCAGCAAGCTGGTTGCAGGTACACCTCCTTTTGCGTATGGGTTCTAAACACGGACCAAGCCAGTGTGTAATCCCTGGCGGTCTCTGTGGGTCTGGGTCTCACTCACTGAGCTTGCTGTATTCAGCTGCAGCAGGTTCATCATCGTTTTATGCCAGTCTCATGTTTTTGTGTATTCAATTACGTTGCCTAATTGCATTTGCCTTTTCCGGTGTTCCATTTACTTTACTAATTTGCTTATCTCCAAATGGAATGCGTAGTCTGTGCGGTTGGTAAATGTGAGCGAGTGAGTGTGTGCATATTTAACGTGCCGGTCTCCGTTGCAGTGAAAAGCCTGTCGTCATCCACCCCAGTCCATCCACCACTGTCACCTAACACTCCGCTCCCAGACGGGACTCATTTCATGTGTGTCTAGTGTCCCCAGTAAGAGTTTTGTCTTTTGTTGTTTTGTTTTCTTTCTGTATCTACCGTGTTTCAATGTTGTTGTTGTTGTTGTGTGGGAGGAAGAGTGCCCCGTTCAAAGTAATGCAGCATGTTTTAAGCTGAGATGCCGTCCTCCCTTTGGTTAAATCTGTCAGGAGTAGGGCAACCTGGAAGTTAGTTAGGAAAGATATGGGGACATAATTAAAACGACGATGATGATAATAATTTTGTTTTATGGGCACATAATGTTCCATTCCCTCCAACCATAATCATACCCTAGCAGTAATGGCTGAAACATAGTTATTGTTCAAATTTCTGTGTAGTCTATTTTCTAATGGTTTGGACCACTGAGATGGAAAACCTACGATGATCCTGTGGACTGATAGGACTTCACACTCTCTCCTTCTCTCCTGATCGCTCTATCCCCCTCTGTCTCCATCTATGTCTCTGACCCTCACTCTCTCTGTCTGACTCTTTTTCTCACTCCGTCTCTGTCTGTCTGTCTGTCCCTCTCTCTCTGTCTCACACTCTGTCTCTCCCTTGCTCTCTGTTACTCTCTCTCTCTGTCGTTGTCTGTTTCTCTGTCGGTCTCTCTGTCTCTTGCTTTGTCTCGCTGTCTGTCACTGGCTCTGACTGTTTATCTCTCTATCTGCAGCCCAGGCTCTGGCCTCTGTGAAGACTTCCACTTGAAGATCAGACATGGCCGGCCTATGAACACGACCGCCTGGCCATGAAGGTCTCTTCCCCCCCCCCCCCCCCACACACACACACACACACTCACACCCAAATCTCCTCCCCACCTTCTTGGACAGCACATCGCCAGGGCGGACGCTTACACAATCATCCAACACCATTGGGTCGGGGCCATCCCGCCCAGCTCCCCCCAATGGCTCACTGTGACCTGGCCTAGCTGCGCCCCCCCCCCCACCCCCCCACACACACACACACACCACTCCCTCTGTGATACTGCTGCGGTCCTCAGCAGAAACCTTTCTCATGAACACTTATCCCACCTGGTGGTGGCGAATAACACAAGGCCAATAGACTCAGTTTTTGTGGTGGTTCTTTGTCTTTTTATTTATAGGCTTGCCAATTTTTCCTTTTTTATTGTTTTTTAGTTGAGAGAGAGAGAGAGAGAGTGTGTGTGTGTGTGTGTGTGTGTGTGTGTGTGTGTGTGTGTGTGTGTGTGTGTGTGTGTGTGTGTGTGTGTGTGTGTGTGTGTGTGTGTGTGTGTGTGTGTGTGTGTGTGTGTGTGTGTGTGAGACACCATGGTGTGAGCATACGGACCCTGTATAAACCTACAGTACCATGGTCACACCGTAACTTTATTTAAAATTGGAACAGACCAAGCCAAATGTTTTTACATAACCTGTTTTTACAGATGCTTTTATTTTAGTTCAGTGCTTGCTTTAAAAAAAAAAAAAAAAAAGAGCCTGCTTTTTAGTTTCCCACAAGGTAAGTAAAACCAAATGATCACACATTGAACCGGTTTTTAGAAGGGAAAACCTTTGTTTTATTTGAGGCTATTAATCCTTCTTTCAAAGAGGTGACATCTTGCTGTGTTTTTGTTTTCAGCTTATTTCGCGGTTTTTATTTATTTGTATATTGATTACTCCCCACAGTCTATTGCCGGCACACATGTAAATGTTTTGGCTTAAGAAGTGCTATGCTATGTTATTTTTCTGTTGCGTAGAGATATATTTAAACAAACAGAAGGATTTTTTTAAAAGTTTGGTTCTATTTTAAGACCAGATCTGAGTCCTTAAGCTGAGACGAGTAAAGGAATAGCACATGTAAAAAGCAATAAGGAGGTTTTTTTGTTCTTGGATCTGGTATAAATAGTTTCCCATTTGTAAAACATGTAATTACCAGAGGTTCGTTGTGTATATATTGTACATGGTACAGAACGATGGGGGATGTTTCCATTGCATAGGGTTACATACTGCAGCTCATATGCCAATGATATGTTAATATCCCATCTGTTTTATATCATGTCAAATAAACGTTGCCGTTTTATTGAGGTATTGTGTATGATTGTTTGTTTTCGGGTGAGTTATTTGCTTTGAAACTCAAGACCCTCAGCCTGGATGGTCGCTCCCTGATGAATTTGACATGATATTTTTTGTCTGTTCACGGACAGTTTGGGCTGCCATAAACACAGGAAAAATAGGAAGTCTGTAGGACTCAAAGGTCAGACGTGGACATTGGTATTCTGAGAATCGACCTGGCAAATGTTACCCAAAAAATTGTAAACTTGGAGCGCCCTCTTGTGGCACATCTAATACCATCTCCTTGTTGAACACGGATCGGATCGTATAAGTAAAGGCGCATACAAAAACATACAACAAATCGATTAATTAATTGTGTAATAAGCACGTATGTGTCTATATAAAATGTTGCATGATCGATCTTGGGGTAATCTCAATAATAAAGATAACGCGCATAACATACAAAAACCCACTTCTCTCCATTCAGGCCAAAAACGGGGGGCCTGATTCTGGTACCATTAATTAAAATAACCATTGTAAATGTAGATTAATGGACAGGAGTTTCATCGTTTTGTTCATGCGACTTGACAGCTGTACTGGAGCGCTACACCCACGGCGCTGTTCATATTTCTGGTACACGTGGAACTGCTTGATACTATGTCAGCGAGTCCCCGCCTTCCGCCCCGCCGGACCAATCAGAGATTCGTGGGCGTTGTCCGGCCACGCCCCCTGTAATACGACGGAGTATGCATAGTGGACAGTTTTGCCAGATTGGGCCAGATTTACCTTCCAGCCCGCTGCAGTAATGGTTGTCAGATTGGGCGGGATATCTGGCCCAATCTGGCAACGGTGGCAGTAGACGCTGTTGTCGGAATTTTAATAGCAAAACCAGCCCAGGGGTGTGTAGTGTGTAGCTGTCCTTCTGAAATGGCTACTACCGCGTCGGAAGTAACGCAAGTACAGCGCGAAAAGGGGGATGAGACGAACCGAAAGCACGGAGGAGAGAGCCGGGGAGAAGACATGACCGGGGACCGAGCGGAATCGAAAATGCAGCAACCGGGTGACAATGTTGAACCTAAAATGGAAGATGCAGACGCTGGACGAACAGGCGTGAAACCTGCTGCAGCACCGGAGGAGGCCGTGGCCCGGGCTCGGCTGACAGATGATGCTGCAGCCGCCGCCGCACACGATGAGGAGAAAGCCGAGGGTCCGGAGAAGCCGACCCCTGGAGACGGCGGGGGGTCTCCTCTGAGCGACAAGCAAACGGTGGAACCAAGTCAAATCAAGGAAGAGCAAAGGGAGGTCAACCAGGCTCCAGAGACGATGAAGAGCGAGAATGGTAAAGCGGCGTGTGAGGATGGCGATAAGAACAGCGTCGGTGGAGGAGGAGGAGGAGGAGGAGGAGGCGGGGAGCTGAGTGACAAGAGGCGGACCAGCGTGGAGATTTCGTCCTCGGACGGGGAGCCCCTGAGCCGGATGGATTCTGAAGACAGGTTGGTTGGGTTTAAGGCAATATATCCCGTGTTTGTTTTTATATCACATTCAATATAAGATATGATATTATATATATATTTAAACATTATTTTTGGGTAAACAGAATGAACAGGTTCTGGCCTGAGTATAACCATTGGCATGCGAGGAGAATCAGTTACAGGCACCATTCAGTCACGCATGCTATGTGGCTGATTCTTGCCACTGCCAGGAGCATTTGCACCTGTCCCTCCAACGATACGGGGGGAAAAAGCGGTGTTACCAGCAGCAGCAGCACAGCAGCACTATGGTGACTGCAGTGCACGTATGTGTAACATTCCCCTCAGTCGCACGCTGCCTCTCTGCCCCACCCACTGACCATGCGTGTGGTTCAGTATCAGCAGCACCCTGATGGAGATGGAGAGCACGGTGTCAAGCGGCCGCTCCACCCCCGCGATGATGAACGGCCAGGGCAGCGCCGGGATTTCAACGGTGTCCAAGGCGGCCTATCCGTGCTGCTGGGACCTGTGCTCCGAGTGCTTCAACTCAAGCCCGGACCTGGCCGAACATATCCGATGCCTTCATGTGGACGCGCAGCAAGGAGGGGTGAGCGAATAGTATCTCTATTTCATGCTTCATTATTATCATGCTATTATATATCTGTAATTTTTTTTTTTATTAGTTCTGTTCTGTATTGAACCCCTAGCTTTTTGAAAACGTGTGTGTGGGTGTGTGTTCCTCCCAGGTGTTTGTGTGTCTTTGGAAGGGGTGTAAGGTGTACAACACTCCCTCCACCAGTCAGAGCTGGCTCCACAGACACATGCTGACCCACAGCGGGGACAAGCCCTTCAAGGTACAGGCACCGCCCCTCTCTCGCCCCCATGTTATAGACATGTTATAGACATGTTATAGTTAGGTTAGTTGGTTTTATTGTGAAGCTACAGCGTCTGGATATCATGTCTGCATTAGCAGTACCTGCACCCGCATGGAAACATTAACAGTGTGCGTCATTTATACACTGGATATACATCACCCCTTTCCTAATTTCTCCTACAACCTAGCCGGGGGGGATTGTGTTTGTTATCGCAACAAAACTAAAGTTCAATATAGAAAGACTGTTATAGTGTATGAAGCCACATGGGAATTCAACATAATTAAACTGAATATAAATCGTAGTATTTTTATATCTATATCTACCTAGAGATATCTAGATCTTATAATATGTCGATCTATATGTATATAGAACTATCTAGATCTATAGATACAGATATATCTATAGATCTATATATAGAAGTGTGTATACAGAGATCTAGATAGATAGATATACCCTGTATGTGTTATATTTACGCATTGTGTGTAACTTTTAAAGGGGAGGATAAACGGTCAACCCTTAGTGTATCACATACACACACATGCATCAGAGGAGACACACACACACACACACACACACACACACACACACACACACACACACACACACACACACACACACACACACACACACACACACCCACCCGTCTCCCCCACCCCCCTGACTCTGTCCTCTCCCCCCCGCCGCAGTGTGTGGTGGGGGGCTGCACGGCCAGCTTCTCGTCCCAGGGGGGGCTGGCGCGCCACGTGCCCAGCCACTTCAGCCAGCAGAGCGCCGCTCGGCTGGCCAGCCAGGCCCGGCTGAAGGAGGAGTCGCCCTCCAAGGCCAGCCTGAACCGCAGGAAGAAGCTCAAGAACAAACGCCGGCGCGCCCTACGTACGTACGCACTCACGCGCGCACACACGCCTCAGAACCCTCGCCCTGAAGGCCCGAAGGCCCCGGTATAGTTACAACAAACTCAGAATGGGCCAGTGTGCATAGGGAGGTCAACCTGCAGGGGAAGGGGGTTAACCTGGCGATTGTTAGTGCTTGGCACTTGGTTCTATGAACATCCTTACTGTATCGACTGATATATATTGTGCGGTTGCTCTAACAAAAGTCCTTACTTTAAGTCGCTTTGGTAAAAGCGTCTGCTTAATGTAAATGTAAAGTAAGGGCATTTATCCCAAGCGACTTACAAAAAGTACATTCGTCAGAAGAAAGAGAAACAACAATATATTGCTGTCGGTACGGTAAGGATGTACATAGAACCAACTGCCAAGCACACAATCACTAGGTTAATTCCTGTACACAACAAAGATAGCTAGGATATTTTGAAGTGCAAGGATTTACAACATACAATGAGTAAGAGGGGTGTGGGGGGGGAGGCTATGCAGAGTCTAGGTGAACTCTGACACTGTGTGGCTCGTTCTTATAATGACATCTGCGTGTCCGGCTTGAGTGGACGATATCCCTCACGGTCTCAGCGAGACTTGCTTTAAACTGGTTCAACTTGAAATAAACAGAGAGCTGGATGCAATGGTCCATGTTTTACAGATACTGAATATTGATCTATACCAGATAAGGATGTAATCGTACACATTCTATTGTTGATCAATTGCGGGCCATGGTGTGTTGGGAGCATGTGGGAGAGGTTGAAAGGTCCCCTATTATACCACCAGGAGTGAGTGTGATGAGCCGCGTCAGGCCGTTTTTTGAAATCTCTCTTCTGACATCACAAGTGGATGTGTCCACCTAGATGTATGACAGATAGATGAGCAACGTTTGCTACAGTCGACTGGGTAGGCTGGTAAACTGATCTATCCAGCACACATCTTAGGTGGACACGCCCACCTGTGATGTCACTAGAACCCAGGAAGGGGACGTTTTGCGTCACCCGCCACTTTATCGGTGCAAATCCAACATTTAGATTTTGTTGTTAAATATACCTTGGGCTGCTTCAGCCCGACAAAGGGCGAGGGGCAAACTGTGCATTTTTTTGAGTGTATCTAAGTGCTTCTCTTTTTAAATGTGTGGGGGAAATTGCTCTCATTTCAGTCTGTCAATCTGTCCCTCCAGCGAGGCCGTACGACTTCTTCGACGCCCAGTCGATGGACGCCATCCGCCACCGCGCCATCTGCCTCAACCTCGCCACGCACATCGAGAGCGTGGGCAACGGCCACAGCGTGGTCTTCCACAGCACGGTGAGTCTGCGTCCCAGTCATTCTGTCGCTCGCTCGCTCGCTCACTCGCACACTCACTCACTCACTCACTCACTCACTCACTCACTCACTCACTCACTCACTCACTCACTCACTCACTCACTCACTCACTCACTCAGTCACTCAGTCACTCAGTCAATCAGTCACTCTCTCAATCTCTCACTCTCTCACTCAATCACTCACTCTCTCAATCTCTCACTCTCTCACTCAATCACTCACTCATTCAATCAATCTTTCACTCATTCAGTCACTTCTTCAACCGACATAGCTTGTTTTCCCCAGCATTGTCAGTCTGCATGTCTGCGTCTGTCTGTCTGTCTGTCTGTCACTCTCTCACTCACTCACTCACTCACTCACTCACTCACTCACTCACTCACTCACTCACTCACTCACTCACTCACTCACTCACTCACTCACTCACTCACTCACTCACTCACTCACTCACACTCTCTCACACAGCACTGTAAGACTGCGTCTCTGCATCTGTCCGTGCGTCACCAAATCGCTCACTTCTGCAATGGTTCATCATTTGCAGAAGAGCGTGGACAGATGGGGTAAGAGCGGAGGGGGTGGCCTGTGTATCGCAATGCTTTTCATCATGATCAGAATTAAAATGAATAAAAAAAAAAACGGTGGAAGTCAGGTTTCCAGGGGTTATAAACTGTAAGTCTTCAAATGTGTGCCATTTTCCTAATATCAGGTAAAAAAAATACAAAATAAGCCAAAGTAGCAAAGGTAATTCTAGGGTAAAAATATAATAATGAGACAGCAGGTATGACGATATTCCGGCAGGATATACGGTTAGATAAAAGGACTAAATTGATCTAAGTCAACTTCTCACTACACAGTCCACGTGTAGATCAATGCCCAGCTTATTTGAATGGCCTTATGGCTCATTGAGCAATTCTGTTTTTGTCATCTAGTTATTCTACAACAGAGGGCGCTGGAGACCCACTATCATAGAATTGTCTTGTCAACCGCACATTTTCCGAATGCACTTTACGTGAACCTGGTGAATCACCCGAAGGCCTAATAGTGTTGTTCTCTGAACTGAGTCTCACTGGAAAGACAATGGTAGTGTTTTTTTCTTTCTTTCTTTCCTCCCTTGTTTTTCCATTCTGAACCCTCAGTGTGTGATGTATTATGAATGAGATTTAAAGTGCACCCCCGTCACGAAACAAAGCCTACGTGCTATTAACCGCCTGCATATTACATGACACACACACACACACACACACACACACACACACACACACACACACACACACACACACACACACACACACACACACACACACACACACACACACACACACACACACACACACACACGAACAAACACACACAATGAGCTCTGCTTATGAATGATAGACTAATTGATAATATGTTTCATTAATTTACTTTTAGGTTGTATTTGTTATTGGTACACGACCTGAACACTCGACTCCACTAGGGGGCACTGTTTGTCTGCCTTTTGATAAAGGCTTGGTGGATGAATTTATGATTTTTTTCTTTTTTTTAAATGCTGAACAAAATCTTATAGTCTTCATCTGCAGTACAACTTTTTCAAATGCACACGCACACACACCTATTTATCAATGCCCTGATATGTCCACAGGTATTGGTCTTGGGGTGTGTGTGTGTGTGTGTGTGTGTGTGTGTGTGTGTGTGTGTGTGTGTGTGTGTGTGTGTGTGTGTGTGTGTGTGTGTGTGTTTTGATGGTAAGCTAGTCTCCTACAAATGAATAAATTGATGAAAAGGTGGGGGTTTTACGTGTGTGGAAGGAGCAAACAAGAAACATGAAATGTAAAAGCGCAATAACCAAATCACTACTACAAAATAAGCGGCTTCACTCATGGGCTTGGCTCGCCCTGTTGTGATGCTGGAAGGGCTCATGAAGAGGAGGCTCTCTGCTAATGTTTCCCAGCCCCCTCTTCTCTGTGCTGTAGCTCGCGCGAGTGCTGGCGTCAGTGCTGTGTTATTACTGATGTGAAGCTGGTTTTGGCCCCACCTCTGGGATACCAGACTGCGTAACACAGGCCAGGAATTTTAAAAAGGGGTGTTGCAGAAAAAAGATCATGAAGATAAAGCATGGGAAGAGGTTAAGCAAGGTAACCAGAGAGAGAGAGAGAGAGATACTGAGGAGGAAGGAAGGCAGAGAGAGAGACTGAGGAGGAAGGTAGAGAGAGAGAGAGAGAGAGACTGAGGAGGAAGGTAGAGAGAGAGAGAGAGAGACTGAGGAGGAAGGAAGGCAGAGAGAGAGACTGAGGAGGAAGGAAGAGAGAGAGAGACTGAGGAGTAAGGCAGAGAGAGAGAGAGAGAGACTGAGGAGGAAGGTAGAGAGAGAGAGAGAGAGAGAGACTGAGGAAGGAAGAGAGAGAGAGACTGAGGAGTAAGGCAGAGAGAGAGACTGAAAAGGAAGGTAGAGAGAGAGAGAGAGAGAGTCTGAGGAATAAGGCAGAGAGAGAGACTGAGGAGGAAGGTAGAGAGAGAGAGAGACTGAGGAGGAAGGTAGAGAGAGAGAGGAGAGGAGCAGTGAGAAGGAGGTAAGCTGAGAGACGCGGGAGAGTGTGTGTGTGTGTGTGTGTGTGTGTGTGTGTGTGTGTGTGTGTGTGTGTGTGTGTGTGTGTGTGTGTGTGTGTGTGTGTGTGGGGGGGGGGGGGTTAAACAGGGGCCAGTGGGCTGGAATCGGAAGGGAAATCAGAGCAGCCGGTCGTAAAGTTGGCCATCTATTCACCATGGCTCTGACCCTTCTGGAGGACTCTGGGAGGGGGGGCCCGGGGGGGCTGACCGGTGGGGACCGCTAACTCACTGGAGCTGCACAGTCACCATGTTTATTGTGGGACACTTCTGTGTGCGCGCCCCGGTCTGCGTCATCCAGAGCTCGACCCGCTTAGACCAGACAGCCACCCGTATTTAGCAGGCCTCGCTTCCGTCCATTTGTTATGTTTTCATGCTTGTTTTGGAGCGGTGGTAATGTCATGCGTCCTATCCATCTCCTCCTCCTCCTCCTCCTCCTCTTTTTCTCTTCCTGTTCCTCTTATTTCTTCGTACCCGTGGCTTTATGAGATATTTGTTTCCATCTATTCAACCAGACCCACGGTCACAACAGACCTGAATAAGTACTGCGTCCCCAAAAACACGCTTTGTCCAGCCAGCCGTCCGCCATTTTGCGGTACCTTTCTGCTTCCCCAACGCCGGCGTACTCCCGGGCACCACGGCCGCAGCCCCTTTAAGAGAAGGGGCGCCCAGACTGACGAGCATGAGGCAGGCTCCGTGTGCAGCCCAAGGCCACAGGCCAAACTCCCAGGCCTCTTTAATTAAAAGAGCAATAAAGAAGCTGCTAGTGTGATGAGTTTCAGCTGCAGGTCTGAGGACGGCCGAGATTGCATCTTCCCACCTTGACGGGCATTAAACCTGGACCCGGTGCGAAAGCCTTCCAGGGGTGTTTGTCGCAACATGGAAGTGGAAGAGACGCCCTCTTCTCCTGCTTGAGTGTAATAGGTACACGGGGAACTTATGTGGAGGGCTAGCTAGCTTGGCTTTAGCGAGAAATGCAAGCAAGTAAATTGCTTGCAGAAAGATTATGGGAGCAGGGTGATATTTGCGCGTGTTTCAAAGATTCCGACACAAACAAAACACCCCGTCAGGATTAATTTAACATCTCAAAAGATGAAACGCCTGGTATGAGATACGGTGTTATTTTATTTGTCGGGTTCACAGTAAAATATGGCCGTGAAAGCTTTTTCCAGACTTTGTACTACGTCTGAAGCCTGTAAGTTGCTTCTTGTTTACAATGGCAGTATAATCATCCGTCCCCGGGGGTACGGCGAGGGCGCGCGTGTTTTGGTTGGCGAGGCAGAGCCGTGGGCTTAGATACTGTAAGTCACACGCGGCGTTCTTTAGGAGGACGCGGCCAAGAAGGCATCGTCGTGTTGTCTGCCTGACCTCGGGAGACCCCGGGCCCTGTCTGATGGATTGAAAGCGGGGAAAGGTGCAAGGCTTTCCAAACCCCCCGGGGAGCCAAAGGTTAGAAGGGGACTTGATAAGAGCGTCCGCATGCATTCACAGAGAGAGCGTTGGAACCAGGGGTGGATAAAGACCTTATTATTCACCTGCTGGGCTTAAAAGAGCCACACAGCATGGGACGGTATGAAAAGAAGAAAAGGAATCCATGTTTGACTAAAGGGAATGAGGACGGGAGGAGCAGGATCAGGCGGAGAGGAAGAAAGCGACTCTCTCTCTCTCTCTTTCTCTCTCTCTCTCTCTTCTCTCCCAGGGCCGAGTCCTTGTCTCCCCTGTCCTCAAAGCAGTTTCCGTGAATGCCTCCTCCGGTCCCCAGAGGCCCTTAGGAAGATCATTCCAGATATTTGCGTGCGTAAGAGAAGTTATTCACGTGTGAGCTCATTCAATTGCCCTCCTATAAATAGATGAACCTCGGCGAAAAAAATGTACGCTTGACGCAAGTGCTCTTATCCGCAGCTATTTCTGGCTACCTTGATTCATTTTTCTAGTCTTTCCTACTCCCACTCGACTCCATACCAGCGCTGAATTCCATTCATGTTTACCTTGAGCGAAACACGGCGACAACGGGTCACGAGCAAACAACAACGCATCGGATTGTCTCCTTTTTAAGGACAGGTCAGGGGCCGGAGCCAGTCTGTCCTGTCGTGATACTTCATTGGTCCAAATCTCTATTATTTACATTTACATTTAGGAGACTCTTTTATCCAAAGAGACTTACAATAAGCACCTTTGTCAGAAGAAAGAGAAACAATATATCACGGCCGATACACTAGGAATGTTCATAGAACCAAGTGGCAAGCGCTGACAATCGCTAGGTTAACCCCTTCCCCGTATACAACAAAGATAGCTAGGCTAAGATGCTACACGATGCTAAGTACTATTTTTAAGTGCAAGGACGTACACCATACAATAAGTGCGTACATTAACAGCCAGGACGCACAACATACAATAAGTGCATGAGAAGAGGGGGGTGGGGGGTAAAGGGGCAGGTTATGCAAAGTCTAGGTGAACTCTGAACAACAGTCTTGAGTCTTTTTCTATAATCAACATCGACTCGTTAATTGGTTAATTGGTCTGCGAGGTGAAAGGCGGAGCCCGCCCCTTTTTTGTGAGGTGCGGTGCTGACATTATCCAATGAGGAAGAGGCGTGTCAGGTTTATGACGTCCATCCCTCAGCGTCCGTGATCCTGTGTGATCCTCCTGCTGCATGCCTGGCTCAGAGTGTTGAAGCCCGGGCGCTCGCTGGCGAAGGGATGGTTGCAGGAGTGATTCTGAGACAAAGGGAAAGTGTTTTGAAGACCAGTTCCGCCAAGAGCGATAGAAACCAGATCAGGCCTATGACAAAAGGATGCCAGTTGGAAACCTGAATGATGCCCTTTCTGTTGAGGCTGGTTGTATCTGGTGAATTTGAAACTAAACTTTCAGATGTTGTTAACCCACAGTACAGATGGATTTGTCAGTAGTACCGGACGTTGTGGCCTAAGGCCTCCTGGTCACAGCAGGGGTTGGTTCGGGTTTGATTTGATCCAACAGAACCCCCTTCCGTTGGGGAATTGCCAACATTTCTACGAAAGAGGCAAATGTTTTGAATACAACATGAACTACAGAGTAATTTGTTTGCTTTTCTCTCCTAAAACGTGATCTATTGTGTTGTTTCATTGGACAGGTTCTGGCCAGGAGAAAGGAAGGTTCTGGAAAGGTGAAAGTCCTACTGCACTGGACACCTGAGGACATGTGAGTAGCATCGGGATATATCTATTATTACTTTAAGTCCCGTCGTGCTTCATAGTCCTAGTCAAAGCTTATTCCACGGAAAAAAAACACTAACATGATTTTTACATTAGAAATTCAATTCATAAACTATTGAACTCGGGCAAAGTATGAGCACGCAAAAATAGTTTTTGGCAAACGCTTTGATGAACTACTTCAATGGCATACTAGCCAATCAAACGCTGTCATATCAAAGCACATGACTGCATTACACATCACTGCATTAAACATGTGCTTCCTAAAACTTCAAATGAGGCCGTTCATCTCCTGCATTTATTTTTGATCTCGCCTTTCCTTTACAACACATGCTTCTCTCTGATCAAATAGTTATATTTGTGGGTTATAAGTATGGCTGGACTTCATACGTCATACATTCACCATCAAAACCTCTTGTCCAGTCAAACGTGTCAAACTATGGACTTCTTGGTGGGGATCAGAGTCCCAATCCAACCGTCCCTTGGTATGTCTTGCGTAAGATGTTCAGTGGTTTGGCTGAGGGTTATATACAATGTGAAGACTCTCTATCCCAACTTGTCGCCTTTTTGGGACAACACTGTGTGTGTGTGTGTGTGTGTGTGTGTGTGTGTGTGTGTGTGTGAGAGACGGCCCGGACCTTTTGTGCTTTCTGCATGTTTACAGTTTGTATAGTAGCAGTATATCTACGTTTGTCTGCTGATAGTTTTACGATTCACCCTTTTTCCATCCACTTCAACACTCAAAAGGCCAGCTTCTCCCACCATGCCACCACTCTTGCCATAAATCTCTCCAGTTCTCCCATTGCAGGGTTGAGCTGGGTATCTGTTGTTGTGGAGAACTCCCAGTGCGTTGAACCAACTCCCTGTTCAGACCATGATACTCCTGGGTTCGTAAGCAGTGTCAGGCAGATGGAAGTGCGTAGTTAAATATAAATAGTAATAATATAAATAGTTAAACGCTTGGAGCTTACCTGTAACAAAAGCCCTGTTTCGATGTAATTGTTCAGCAAATGTTACGAACATTTTGAAATACAATACTTCAAAATGCGCATACAAGTAGGTGGATGTAAACTCATCCTATACATCTCAAATAACATAATCAAACTCTAAATTACAGATATAAAATGTTGCTTCACAAGTCTCTTGACTGTCATACAACAAACTATACACAAAAGTACTTATTTTTTCCGACGGCAACACAAAAAAAACATGTATTTATGCTTCCGTTAATTTTACAATTTTTAGATATGTTTCCCCGTTATATTTGCCATGTTCTTTCATCTCTTTCTACATACAGGCTACCTTCACATATTTGTATCATAAGTTCCAAAACCATAATGCAAAATGTACTTCAATGCACCCTTTTCCCATGGGGGTGAGTAGACTTATTTCCATCTATACCAATAGGGGTCAGCACCCATAGGGATGAGTACCTCTAGGGGGGACGACCCATGGGGGGTGAGTACCCACGGGGCTGAGTAGCCCTGAGGGAATCTCCCCTTGGGATGGGCTCTGGCCTGGATGTAGCTGCTCTTTAGGCATCAGCTGCCGATGATGCTGATGCCTCTCCCTAATGCATCCATTTGTACCATAACCCATCTGCTGCACGCTTACGTTCTCTTAACATTGTTGGCCAAGAAAGTGTATCCCGAATATACCATAGATGATTTATGTAAGCTTGAGTATAGTTTTATCTCAGCTGCATTTCTATGACGCAATTTCTCTACTTTCAGAGTCTTACATCTCCAATCTTCTCCGCTGCGTGCTTAAGGCTTGGTTATGGTTAACGTCGACGCAACGCAAGGGGGTTTACGGACCCCTTACGTCCTTGTGGACCCTCCTTGCATCCGGCCTGATATGCGCCTCCCACAAATTGTAACCTTGCTTCGAGGCGACGCAGCGGCAAGGCCAGTGATTGGTCCACTAACGTAAACCCGACATAAACCCAACACTGAACCAAAACAGGTTAACGACTGCGTGGTCATTGCTTTGCGTCAATGTGGTATCATAACTACGCCATTCCTCTCTCTATTTACGTGGAACCATCCGTGTTCTCGACAAGGGAAAAAAATGTAAAGCCTTCCGAGCGTCAAAGGTCGGTGACGCGCGTTGAGCGAGCAGAATGGAATCCCCGCGCTGCAGATAACTCCTTCCAGACCCCGGTGACTCTCTCAGCTCCGCGGTTCAGCAGAAAAAGACAACATGGGATTTTCCTGCAATGGCTCGGATTCCTATGCAAACCGCACCGTAACGTTTTGCAGTGGAGAAGCGCAGTTTAGTCAATAATCCAGGTTAAATGTAACTCTAAACCATTAGCATTTCACCTGGATGCACTCATTTAGTCAATGTTTTCTTTGCCGGCAGAATCAGGACAAGGGTCAGTGATCCAGGGTTCCTGAAGTATCATCCTGCTCCAGTTCCACATCTGGCATCGTTAATTAGCAAAAGCAGAAAAACCGTGATGGACCAGCCCGCCGTTTCATTCAACGTCTTGGCACATGTCTTCAGCAGAGAATCTGAAGCTGCATGAAGGACAGCATTTATCTCGGCAGGTCCAGAGACACACAGAGACAGAGAGTGAGGGAGAGACACACATAGACAGAGAGTGAGGGAGAGACACACATAGACAGAGAGTGAGGGAGAGACACACAGAGACAGAGAGTGAGGGAGAGACACACACAGACAGAGAGAGAGAGAGAGGAGATAAGAGGAGAGCGACACTGAGACGGAGAGGGAGGAAGACACACACAGAGACAGAGTTAGGGAGAGACATACAGAGACGGAGAGAGGGTGAGAGGGAAAGATAGACGGAGACAGAGAGAGGAGAGGAGAGACACACAGAGACAGACCGAGAGAGAGAGGGAGAGGGAGAGACGCCGCCATTTCATTCAACGTCTCGGCACATCTGCCTTCAGCCGAGTCAGAAGCTGCATGAAGGAGAGCATTTATCTCAGCAGGTCTCTGGTGGACGAGAGACATCTCCCACACCGGCCTTACAGCCGCTCTGCCACTCCCACTCACTCTCTGGATGTCATTAGACCGCAGTGAGAGAAAGGGCTGCTGGAAGAAGGGGAATTTTAGAGAGATGGAGGCCGTGGAAAGTGGAGCAGACGTCACTGGGCCACAGCGCTGGGTCCAAGTGGGCCAGGACGCTGCAACATGAAGGCCCTCCACCCCCCCCTTGATGAGCAGGGAGCACTGACGAAGAATATACCCTCCCCTTCACCACCACCACCTCCACCACCACCACCCACCACTGCTCCAATAACCCACCATCCACATCTTTAACCCGGTTCCTCCATCTTGTATGCTCCTTTTTCCTTCCTTCTCCTTCTGGGGCGCACGCGCACGCACGCACGCACGCACGCACGCACGCACGGACGCACGCACGCACGCACGCACACGCGCGCGCACACGCACACACACACACACCGGACATCCACCTCTGTGTGTGGCCGGGGGGGCGGGGGTCCTGTCTCCTCCCATTCAAGGAGACGGGGATGGATAACAGCGAGGGCGCCGCGATGCGAGACAGAGACAGAGACAAAGGCGGAGATGGATGAAAGATTGCGACGCGGGGGAGGGGAGCGAGCGCGGGAGAGGGGGGGGGAAGATACACCAAAGTAAATGGGAGCTGGGACGAGCGAGGGAGAGAGAGAGAGAGAGAGAATGACGCGAGCGAGTGGGTGGGCGATGCCGCGTGGGCCAGAGAAGAGCGTTGAGAGTGAATAATGGAGGGGTTGGGGGGGGCGGGGTTAAACAGGTTAAGGTTGAAAATGATGAGGGGAAGAGAGGAACCTGCCAGACTCCGACAGCAGGCCGGCTCGATGCCCCCTGAAGACGTGGAGCCCATCGTCGGCGTCCGTCAACCGGAATTCCAGACGAGCGTTCCCACGCACCCCGACACGCGGCGGCGGTGCGTGCCCGGCGTGACGCCTCTCGCCCCGTTAACCACCGTGTCGTCTGCATCATTTAAGGCAGTGAGGGGGCGGTTTGTTAAGTGGATCCCCGCAGGCTCCGTTAACCATTCCTGGTGAATGTTTAACACGGCCCTCGTTGTTCGGGAACGCCGGAGAGACGACCGACGCGGCCGGAGCGCCGTGGTTCCACCGGGGCGGCGGCAGCGGTCCCTGGAACTTCCTGGTGTGTGTGTGTGGGGGGGGGGTCGCCTCATAATGCCCGCCCGCCACGCACGACATCACCCCCTCGCCGTCTCGGATCGCCGCGCTCCATGGGAACACCGGGGTTCATTAATGCCGAACCAATCGTGTTCCGGCTGAGATTCATTAACGCCGTTTTAATTAACGCGTAACTGATTAGCCACGTTGGCCTTGTAGCGGCAGTCAACTACTCTACACGGACCCCCCCCCCCCCCTTGCCTGGAGGTCCTGGGGGGGGGGGGGGGGCTGTGTGTGATGGATGGATGGCTGGATGACTCCAGTGCTGAAGCCCTCTGGTGCCGCTGGTGATAATGAAATACAAACAGGCGTCATCGCTCACCGCCTGTTACCTCTCGCCGGTCTCTCTCAGCATGCCAGTTAGTCACCGTCCAGGATTACCCAGAACACAGTACAGTATGTGTTGTTGGATGTTTTCTAGGCTCATCAGCGCATCCCACTTTCTGTCTGTTATCTGGCGTGGGGTGGTTTCAACAGGGAAGGAAGTGGCTACAAGCTGCACGTTACTGCTTGTCACACTCTTGAAGGCTTTTCTTTACACTCTACGTTTGAATAAGACCCCGAAAATAGGCTGAACGATGAACTGAAACCTATGCATCAGTGGGATCAACTTGGATGAAACACTTCTTGTGATCACGACTCTTGTGTGGGTGAAGTTTGTGGTTAAGATGCGGTTTGTATAATTGTAACTATAACACGATGTGTGGGGGGGAATTTTTTAACTTGGTGCATTCTAGAACATTCTCAAAAGTTGAGAAGCTATTATCGCGATATCTTGTGCCTTACGGATATTCATGAATATATATCGTCCTATGCTGGTGTGAAGGGATTTCCTTAGTTTGGCTGAAGAGGTTTTTATGTTGTTGTGTAAAACAAACTGCCCCCCCCCCCTCCCCCCGCCCAGCCTTCTTGCTTCTTGCGTGCACCAATTCCACGCACCATTTAGCAGATGACTCTTATTCAAGCAATTTACAAGTGAGGCCGAGAATAATCCAATCAATAGTGGAGTGGTTAAAACACTGCACAAGCACGTTCATTGAGAAGAAATAAGACTGCAGAGTAGGATGAGCGATATTTTATTTATTTATTTTTTAAACCTTTCACTGACTTACCCCAGTTTTTCTGCACTAGGCTACACGCACGCACGCACGCACGCACGCACACACACACACACACACACACACACACACACACACACACACACACACACACACACACACACACACACACACCGTGGTTTGTACCAGTGACACACACACATACATAGTGTTTTTTCGCACACACACTCTTACACACACGCTTGTTTGTCCCAGTGACCGGGGTCCCCCCCTCCATGTGTATTCCCCCACGGTGGTCCCGTTGCGTCGCGGACACATGAGTCAACACTCGGGGAGCCAGGCAGGAGAGAGACCCCTCCCTGGCTCTGGTCTCCCTCTCCCCTCATCCTCTCCACGATCCCCCTCTGTCCCTGTCGCCATTAAAGGTGATGGAAGGGTCGGGGTAGGTACAGTGTGCGTACCATGCCGGGTAAACAGAGACATCCTTGAAGAGCAGGTCACCCCCCAGACATACAACAGCAGACCCTTCAAAGAGCCGCCCCACAGAGTTCAGAACCGCCATGAACCAGATCTGAGCAGAGGCTAGCCAGGGGGCTCTCGCCATCTTATCGCCCGCCTTCTCATGTAACAGCAGTGACGCAAATGCAGAGAACACACACACACGCACACACACACACAGCCACATAGTTCCCTGCTCGTTCGTGTACTCTCTCTTTCAACATGCTCTCCATGTTGAAGTGTAACCTGAGGCATTGTTATCTTACCGAGAAACATTTCACTGGGAAGAGGTTGGAGGTATCCCTGCCTCCCTGCCTGCTGCTGGTTTGAGGTGAAGCAGCTGGAGCAGTATCAGATGGGCAGGGCCACGTGATGCACACTGAGAAGAGGGGTGGGTGTGTACGAGGAGGCTACCTCACTAGCAGCCCTAGCTTCAGGCAACAGAGCACTGTGTGGCTTAGCTAGTACGCTAAAAGCTAGTAGCTAACCAGGTTTCCCCGCTCGTCCTGTCGTGTGTGTGTGTGTGCGCATGTTGCACACCTTTCCTGTGTGCGTGTGTACACCTTTACCGTGTGTACACCTTTACCGTGTGCGTGTGCGCACCTTTACTGTGTGTGTGTTCATCTTTTAAATTTGTTCAACCACTCGCCGTGTATGTAATGATAAAAGTCACACCCCAATGCATTATTCAATAACACAATTCTTCAATGCATCTGTAATTAATGAATTGTCATTTGGACCTTGAAGGAGCACACGAGGGTGTTGCTTACAGGGCGATAAATTGGGTGCAACAGCCATTGGGCATTTTCCACCTCTGCGTGTCAGAAGGAGGAGCGTCATGATTGGCTGTTGCTGCTCTGACCCTGGTGGCTCGTCCTTGCGTTCTCCCGCCGCGATGATATTTTGTGCCACATCTGCATTTTACCGACGCCAACTTCATGTGGCATGAATGTTGTGTCGTGACGCGGCGCGCCCCCTTTGCCTGTGTGCAGTCAAGTCGAGTCCCGCTACGGGCCGATCCACCTTTACCTTCTGTTGTGTCACCGGAGCCTCGCGAGGCCCGGGGGACGGAGGCTAAAGGGGCACGTCGGGAGGCATACAGCGGGGGTTTGGATAATGTACGTTTTTAACTGACTCAACGTTGTTGGGTGTTTTACGTTTCCCCCCTGGCGTCACGCCCAGTCCGCCTGCATGCATCAGGCTCTTTTTTTGGTCTTACCCGCTCCCTTCCTCTCATTCACATCTGTCTCTCCTCTCCTCTCTATCTGACTCTACTCTGTCTGTCTCTGCCGCACTCTCTCCCTCTGTTTCTCTCTTTCTTTGTGTGTCTCTCCTCTCCTCTTTTCTCTCTCTCTCTCTCTCTCTCTCTCTCTCTCTCTCTCTCTCTCTCTCTCTCTCTCTCTCTCTCTCTCTCTCTCTCTCTCTCTCTCTCTCTCTCTCTCTCTCTCTCTCTCTCTCTCTGTGTGTGTGTCTCTTTCTCTGTCTGTCTCGCTGAAAGTTTAGGTTTGAATCTTTATGTCTCTCTGTAACTCTGTCTCTGTGTGTTTCTTTTCTTTCCTCTCCCTCTCTCTTTTTCTGAGTCTTCATCCCTCTCTCTCTTTCTGGGTCTTCATCCCTCTGTACCTCTTTCTCTCTCCCTGTCTTTGTCTCTCCCTCCCTCTCTCACTCTCTGTCTGTCTCTGAGTCTTTATCCCTCTGTTCCTCTCTCTCTCTGTCTTTGTCTCTCCCTCCCTCTCTCTCTCTCTCTCTTTGTCTCTCCCTCCCTCTCTCCCTCTGTCTTTGTCTCTCCCTCCCTCTCTCTCTCTCTCTCTCTTTGTCTCTCCCTCCCTCTCTCTCTCTCTCTTTGTCTCTCCCTCCCTCCCCCTTCCCTCTCCCCATGCATGCGGTGCTGATTCTGCAGCGTGTGAACGCTACCTGCCCACCCTCTCCCTGAATGGGCTGACGAGGCAGGAGAGTTATTTGACTGGCTGGCTGGCAGTCAGCCCGCTCGTCTGCTGCGCGCGTGTTTGTGTGTGTGTGTGCTTGTTGAGAGTCGATGTGTGTGTGTGTGTGTGTGTGTGCGTTGAGGGTGTGTGTATCTATCTCTGGGGGCTCCTGCGATGACGCACATCGTGACGGTGGGAACGATGGGGTTGGAGGAGATGGTGGGATGGGGAGGGGGCGTGTGGGTGGGAGTGTGTGTGTGTGGTGAGGTGTGTGTGTGTGTGGTGAGGTGTGTGTGTGCGGGGGTTCTGGTGGTGGGGGTGGTGGTGGTGGATAAGGGGGTGCGGACGGGGGGGGGGGGGGGGGGGGGTGTAGGACGGGGTGGTGGTGGAGGACGGGAGAGGGGGGGGGAGGGGGTGGGGGTGCTGGCGGTGCAGATGACTCTCTGCTCTCTTTGTCTCCAGCGTGCGGACACTCCCTTTTTGCTGCGGGGGGGCTGTGGCGCCGCCGCCGCTGCTGCAGCAGGGTAGCGGGGCTGGGCCTGCCAGCCCGGGACGCTCTGCGCTGGTGACGCACGTGGGCCCCCCCCCTCCCCTCCTCCCCTCCCCTCCCATATCTAATCACACACCCCATCCTCCCTGTTCTGCAGCCTCACACAAAGAGCTGGAAGAAATAGCGAGTTTGTCTTTGTGTGCGGACAACTTTACTTGGTGGGTGGGTGGGTGTGTTGTTTGCACACCTTTTGGTTTGACTTTGCGTCGGCGTTTACCTCGACTGTGTACATGTACCTTTCCCTGTGTGTGAACCCTTTTACTCGATGGCACGTCCTGCCACTTCGGAAGCAATGGGAAGCAAAAGGTGTGGCTGCAGAATTCCGGCCACACGTTGAATGCACATGCGCTGCGTCTCCCCCAAATCGTGTGGATAAAAACCATACCATATGCCGTGTGTGTGTGTGTGTGTGTGTGTGTGTGTGTGTGTGTGTGTGTGTGTGTGTGTGTGTGTGTGTGTGTGTGTGTGTGTGTGTGTGTGTGTGTGTGTGTGTGTGTGTGTGTGTGTGTGAGTAGCAGAGTAGTTTGTTGGTCAAGGTTGTGTCACTTATGGTAGTGTACTCTGTGTTCAAAAGAAGGTGTTAACATGTGTTCTGGATTGGATATAGCACTTTGTCTCTTGAATCCCCCCCCCCCCCATCTACTGTAGCCCAGCCTTTTTCAACCATTTAAGCCGTCCCCCTGCTTTAGCTCCTCCCCCGTCAACCATGTAACCCCTCCCCCTGCTTTAGCTCCTCCCTTAACACCCATGTTACCCCCCTGCTTTAGCTCCTCCCTTAACAACCATGTAACCCCTCCTGCTTTAGCTCCTCCCTTATTGACCATGTAACCCCTCCCACCTGCTTTAGCTCCTCCCTTATCAACCATGTAACACCTCACCCCTCTACTATAGCTCCTCCTCTATCAACGATACCTCCCCCCTCAACTGTAGCTCCTCCTCTATTGACCCTTTAACCCCCTGTCATCTCGATCCTACTTACCAAGATGTGTGTGTGTGTGTGTGTGTGTGTGTGTCTGTGTGTGTGTGTGCAGACTCCCAGACACGTGGGTCAATGAGACGGAGCGGTCCCAGCTGAAGACCAAGGTGGTGCACCTGTCCCAGCTCCCCGCGGACACCGCCATGTTGCTGGACCCCAACCTCTACAGGTACGTACACACACACACACACACACACACACACACACACACACACACACACACACACACACACACACACACACACACACACACACACACACACACACACACACACACACACACACACACTTGTTTGTGCAAGTGAGACACAAACACACACACAGTTGTTGGTACCAGTGACACACACACACACACAGTTGTTGGTACCAGTGACACACACACACAGTTGACGGTACCAGTAACAAACACAAAGTTGTTGATACCAGACACACAAACACACACACACACTAAAGAACAATGTAGTCTCAATGATGCCCCATGTTTTGGCCGCCCGGCCACCAGGTGGCGCCAGCCCTTGGCTCCATAATTCAGTTAGGGGGGGAAGGCAATAAAAAGAGCGTTCTACTAGATATAATACCTGCTCCCCCTAGTCCAAAAAGCTTCTGAAAGTGACAGGTTCATTAACGTTGAGTGTGTAACTCCAGCTCTGACCGCCCCTGTGCACGGCATGATGCAGAACCCAATGACGAAACCCACCCTGGCTTTATGGCCCACCAATAAACGGGCTGAGAACTACCCCAGAAAGAGGAAGCGCTGGTGTGGACCGACGGCGTCATCAGCGCTATCGCAGAGATATATGGCGCGCTGGTCGGCCCGGCCCTCACGCTAGCCTGCGCTGACAGGCTAGGCAGGAGGCTAGCTGACCCTAACCAGGCTGAGGCTGGAGGCTAGCTGACTCTAACCAGGCTGAGGCAGGAGGCTAGCTTACTCTAACCAGACTGAGGCAGGAGGCTAGCCGACTCTAACCAGGCTGAGGCAGGAGGCTAGCCGACTCTAACCAGGCTGAGGCAGGAGGCTAGCTGACTCTAACCAGGCTGAGGCAGGAGGCAAGCTGACCCTAACCAGGCTGAGGCTGGAGGCTAGCTGACTCTAACCAGGCTGAGGCAGGAGACTAGCTGACTCTAACCAGGCTGAGGCAGGAGGCTAGCTTACTCTAACCAGACTGAGGCAGGAGGCTAGCCGACTCTAACCAGGCTGAGGCAGGAGGCTAGCTGACTCTAACCAGGCTGAGGCAGGAGGCAAGCTGACCCTAACCAGGCTGAGGCTGGAGGCTAGCTGACTCTAACCAGACTGAGGCAGGAGGCTAGCTGACTCTAACCAGGCTGAGGCAGGAGGCTAGCTGACTCTAACCAGGCTGAGGCAGGAGGCTAGCTGACTCTAACCAGGCTGAGGCTGGAGGCTAGCTGACTCTAACCAGGCTGAGGCTGGAGGCTAGCTGCCCCTTGGCCGCTGGGCGGGGCTCTCACCGGCCCTTATCGCCATCAGTACCTCAGCCCAGTCCCGAGAAGGTCTCCCCTACTTCATGGAGGAGCAGGGCAGGCTGCTCCTCCCCTGCTCCTCCAGTGTGTAGGAGAGGAGAGGAGGTTTATTTTAGTGCTCCGGTGTATGCTGTCGTTGACTGATGTTCTTTAAAGTATCCGTTTTTGAACTTGAATCAGAGTCAGAATCGTGATGATATGTTGGTGGGAGGAGATGTTTATGTGTTGGTTCCTGCTCAGTTAGGGATGATCTTTTTTTGTCTCTCTCTGTCTCTGTCTGTGTGTCTCTCTCTCTCTCTCTCTCTGTCTGTGTCTCTCTCTCTCTCTCTCTCTCTCTCTCTGTCTGTCTGTGTCTCTGTTTCTCTTTCTCTCTATCTCTCTCGCTCTCCCCAGAGGCCTGCCCCAGAAGCGACTCAAACAAAGGTAATCCTCATGCACCAGTAATGAGTCTGACATCACCAAAAACAATCCTTGTGCATCCAACGCGCGGTGAAAAACGACCTCATCACTATGAATATCACTCCGCCATTGATTCAGGAGCACGCTATATTTGTTCAGTTTGGGAAAGCCACAGATCTCCAGAGAGCATTAGCCGGAGTCGGCTGGCTGAGTCAACAGCCAGCGTCTCCGCTGCTCGGCCGTTACTAAGATCCGTCCTAACGGCTAACTAACGTTTGCGTTGCAACCGAGTCCCCGGACGTGACTGATTTGTTTTCCAGGTATTAGTTAGACCCTGTGTACTTCCTGGAAAACAGAGATACAATTAAAGAAACCAAATCGATTTTGAGGGCGCATTCATTTACATTTAGGGCCTTTAGCGGACGCTTTTAAGTACATTTATCAGAAGGAGAAACAATATATCGCTGTCGGTACAGTGAGGATGTTCATTGAACCAAGTGCCAAGCACTAACAATCACCAAGTTAGGCCATTCCCTACCCCGTATACAATTTTTAAGCATTCACGCACAATGCGCCTACGTTTAGATTTGATACAACAATGTGTCGTTGACCGCGCTGTAATCCCGACGTGGTGACCCTTGCGTTGGGTGATGCTCGCGCCACGGCCTAGTTTCTTGTTCCTTGCTAGTTCCTGTCGTGCCAGCGAGGATCTCAGACCACATCCCCTCGTCATATCGCTTCATTAAATAACATACATAAACACCTCGGGAATAAATACCTCGGGAATACGAAGACCGCACATGCGTGTGTATGTGTGTCAATGCGTGGCAGTCTGCCCGCACGCTTGAACACACATGCGTCACCATCGACACACACGCGCACACAGACACACACGCATGCATGCAGTGTGTGTGCATGCAGAGACCCACTTGTCTCCATGGCGTGTTGGTACAGCATCGCGTCGGTCCCAATCACGGAGGGAACGCCGGCCACGTCTTTGGGACGAGAGCCAGCCATGGGCGGCGTCGGGAGCGTCTGTCGACCAGCGTGACACCGTTAGACGTGCAGTGGGGGCGACCCCGGACACGAGGGGTAGAGCCAGGAGGAGGTCAGGGAGATGGGTCTTTCTGCATTAGCTAGCCACCGGAAATCTCCCATGCGATCGCGGCCGTTTCTCGCCTGTCCTGTACGCTGTTTTTTTCTGTCGGAAAAAGGGTTTGTTGTTAGTTGTGTTGAACGTCAGCAGTTAGCTCGGACGATCCCTTAGCTTGTGTATTGACTCTTGAACTTTTTGGTTTGTTTGTCCGTCTCCCTTGCTGTCCTTGCCTCTCTGTCTGTCTCTGTCTCCCTGTTCAGCCTGTGAGGCGTCTCTTCTCTCGAGGACTATGGACGTGAGAGAATCAGGTCCTTTTCGTGTTTTGCTGAGTGCAAGGTTAAGGACGAACAGACGTTTCCTTGATGGCCATCTTCTACACTCTTGTGTTTGTTAATACTTTGTACACGTTTTACTGTGGTTTGAGACGGAACATTTGATTTGAAGGTTGTGATTTTAGCTGATAAAATACTTTAAAGCTTCATACAGTTCACTGTAATATATATATATATATATATATATATATATATATATATATACACACAATATATGCTATACTAATATTAGTATAATATTACATTTTGTGTCATAATATAAAATCATCCGCAGATCATGGTTACATGTAAATATTTCTGCAGATTTTACTTATTTTTTTACCATGAAATTGTCGTCCATCGTTGACTTTGTAACTTATCACCTCTCAAGCTTCGTAATTTACCTGCCAAGTATTATTTATGGTCATTCTGACGCAGAAGTGAAGTTGTGTTGACATTGTCGTCGGGGGATACACTACCGATGAGCCCAGAACCGGTCCGATCCGGTGTTAGCCGTACTGTAGATGGACGGGAGCCGGTCTTTAATAACCAAGTGTCTTACATCACCTGTGGTGCTCACACGGGACACGGCACGTGGACAGGACATTTCCAGCAACCGTGGGACAATTGGACATTTGACCTTTGACCTTACCACCGTGTCGGTGAACACCTCTCCGTCCAACTGCCGTGAGGGTGCGCTGGTCACCATGACGATGTGAACAACCCCCCCCCCCCCTCCCATGTTTCAATCTACAGTGCTGGTGAACACTGTTAAAATATGTGTGGTTTTGTACTGTAAGTTGCCCCTCTGATGGAAGGGGGGGTTTCCTCTCTTTTTGTTATAAAATGACAAAGTATGATGTTTTGTTTTGAGTTAATGTTATTTCAGAGGTCTTCAGACCTTGCGTTAACTGTGACCGGCTAGGTTCTTTAGCTTACCTACCTAGCTCGCTTACCTTAGCCTTATCATCTGCTAAAGGATCAGTAGTGGCGGGGTCCATGCTAAGGAAGAGCTAACTAGCATAGCATCGTTAGCCCTACCCTAACCATTAGCATCTCACGCACACAATGTACAAACTCACACAAACAAACCCACAACGGGCTCCATGGGTTAATGAAAGCTTTGAGGTGTCTCCAACTGTTTGTGTTTCACTCACACACTTCGCCCTCTTAGAATCCTTTCCCGTCAAAACAAGCCGGCATGTTCTCGATGCCGCAACATTGCCTCAAATCTAGAAACGGTATGGTAGGACTACGACGTGTGCTACTATCCGAACTTCAAAGGGTCCCTATCCATGTGAATTGCTTTAAAGGTCCAAACGGCGCCTTTTCACAACGCCTTCTGAAATGAAGTGTATTTGCCTTGCTGTTTGTATACCTCATTGTTAAAGAGTCATCTTCTAATGCATGCTCCCTGTGTAAAATGGCAGCGGCGTCTCGATGTCTTTGGGATTCTGCGTCGCCGGACTTTGATGTGCTGCTTGTCGCGCTGTGTTTCTTTGAAGTCTCCCCTTTTGCGTAGAGTACCATCTGTCCATCGAGTCCCCGAGAGACTCGTTTTCTCTTTCCTATTCCGCTGGATGTTGTAAATGAAAGCCGGGGCTACGGTGGGGCTACGGTCTGGACATGGGAGCCATGTCCAGACCGTGACCTCAGCCGCGGTGACATCATTTAAAGCAAAACAAGAAGTGTTGAATAGAGAGTGTGCAGAATCACACTGAGGTCACTACACACACTAGCAGAATCAGCCCTGGGCGTGTGTCCTCGGACTGTCCCTCCATCGGGCCAGCGTGGAATCACTAACCTGATAATTAATCAACTAATAGTTAATACCGCTTCAAACAGGAGTTATTGTGGGGGCGGGTCTGACTGTGAACCGGGTTAACCAGACCTGTATCCCCAGGGTTTTTCTTTTTACTTGCAAACCTGTGCTTAGTGTCGCTGCCTTTGTTTCAAACCTACTGTCCTGTACGGCTTCACTGTCCATGAAGGCACAGAAGGCAATAAAAAAAGATATGAATGAAAGTATGGTTGGTTGTGCCCTTACCTCAAATTGAATCTCCTGTGACTTTGTATTGCTGAGGCATCAGAGCATCCACCTCCCCTCCGGCGGTCAGTGTGTCTCCTCGCTCCGTTCCCCATTCTGCCTCGATGCTTCAGACCGGTTTTGTTCTCTCCTCCTCGCTCTCCGGCTCCCTCCGTAGCCCCCCCCCCCCTCCCCGCTCTGCTCTCTATGGTGTTCTTGCTCTCATGTCTGAGCTGCTCATTCCTCCACTCCTTTGGACGGTTCCCCCACTACTGTCTCCCTGAGCCATGGAGGCGTCGAGGCAGGCAGACACAATAGCCTGATGCTCCAGCTCCTTAACTTCAATTGACTTTTTCATGAGTTTCTTCCAAGAGTTTCTTTACATCCCCCTCAGGCCTCTCAGGCCACAGAAAAGCCAGGTATTACGCATATATACTCGCACCAAACAGGGGGAAGCTGCTTTCAGCTACCATGCAGTCCAGATTTGGAACAAACTCCCTGATCACGTTAGGAATGCTCCAACCACTGCCAATTTTAAAACCCAATTGAAGACCACCCTCTTCTCCATGGCATTTTCCTGTTTTTAATTAATTTTCATGCATTATTTTTAACCGCCTTTTTATCTTGTATTACTACTATTGCGATATGCTTTCAACTTGTACTATTACTGTGATGTGTTTTATACGTGTGATATGTTTCTTACTTGTGTACTTCTATTTGAGGTAATGCCTTAGCTGTGCAAAGCACATTGTGTCTACCTGGAGTATGAAATGCGCTATATAAATAAATTGCCTTGCCTTGCCTTACCTTGCCAAGAGAAGAGAAGAGAAGGATGACATTGGGAGATGAGTTGAATTGAAGTGGCATGCCAACATAATTATAATAGTAATGATGATAGACAAATGTCTCTCGGCTGTGATGGATCCATGTTCACAAAGTACATTTTTGTGTGTCATTCTTTGTGGCAGTAAGGGATGGAGATGGATTTCATTTCATGGCCAATAGTAGGAAGCATGTTTACCCAAACACAACTGTGTATTCATTTTTATCCAGATGTTTTGGGACACAGCTCGGCTTGGAATAAAACTTCCAGTAAAGTCTGTCCTATTTTATTTATTTGAATTATATGCCATCGTCATCACCGGCCTTTTCTTCATCATCTGCATTAGTCCGTATGCTAAACCAGAGACAACGCACTGGGAACAAATGACCGTTTCCCATGTGACAAAATGCCGCACATGCCCGTATAAGGTTTTTTTCTTTTCATGCATGCAAAGAGGTGTGCGAGAGGGGCCAGACATCGAGTTTCCAAACAAGTTGAACTCCTACAAGCCCCGACCTTCCCTCGTCTTTTTATTAGGGCTTTCAGCTGGTTCACATCTGCCTTTCTACCCCCCTGGACGGTGACAGGGAAACCTTAATGGTGCTTTTATTGACTCTTTATCAGTCATGTTTAAGACTTGCAGGGACACGGTGTAAAACGCCTCTCTGAGTGGATCACGTGTGCACACTGAGGGGGGTTTATGTGAGAGTACACGGAGGGCACGGTCCCTAAGCGATTTATTTTTTTTGGGGGGGGGGGGGAATCACAGCAATTAACTGTTCTGTCGGCGTCGGCTTCGGGGAGGGGGTCGGGGAGGAACCCGGTAGAACAGAGGAGAACCGGAGCTGTGGAGGACCGAGCCCAGTGTGTTGTTGGCAGCGGGTGCATCCCATCGAATTCACCTTGCCTCTCAATCACTCTTTGAATCAATGTCCAGTCCCTAATGGAGCTAGTGTTTGCTCAGAGAATGTAATAGGTCTAACCGGCCCCAGTTTATTATGTAACACAAACATCCCCACGGGATGGCCAGGGGATGAAGTCGATGCATACGAGAGCTGGGGTTACGTAAGCCATCCGGTTGACCCCAGCTGGATGGGAGAGGGTAGTCTTTGTCTGTCCTATACAAGACCCTTCTTGCTATTTTGACAGTAGCGTTCTTCAGCTACTGCTCTGATGATGGCTGTGGAAGGCCCTTTGGCTATTCAAGTAGCCCTGCTTTATTATTCTCTCTCTCTCTCTCTCTCTCTCTCTCTCTCTCTCTCTCTCTCTCTCTCTCTCTCTCTCTCTCTCTCTCTCTCTCTCTCTCTCTCTCTCTCTCTCTCGTGAGACGGTGCAGATTGACAAAAGCAGAAGCTAGCACAGATATATATATATATAGACGACGGCATTTCATCCCGTCCACAGTGTCACTCATCAATGGTTGACAAAAACAGCAGCGCATGGAATCGCATCATCCGTTCTCAAGGCATTGCACATTCTCCTCCACATTTCTTCATCACAGTCACGATATCTCTCTGTGTATCCACCCGAAAGTTTGTGTGTGCGCTGCCTTCCCCTTCTCACTGGGTCTCTTCGAAGATCAAGAATTAAAATGATTCCGGCAGAATTTCGCAGGGAGCTGGTTGCAAGGGTTCTTCCAGAGAGAGTTTGCAGGAGAGATCGCAGATTCACTCTCACTGTGCCAGAGTTGGCAGGTGGATTCCCCAACAGAGTCGACCGCGTTACGGTGCTACTGTTAACGGTTGACGGGTGGATTGTTGGATGGATGAACGGTGGACCCGTAGCCCTACCCTGGGGATCAGACCTCGGGGAAGGGGCAGCAGGTAATGCGAGAGCTCCAGCCTCACAGAGGGCACGTTGATGCCGCTGTCTAAATACCACGCCAGTTCTTCCACCTTTTTCCCTCTGGAGGAGGGGGGGGCAAGGGTCGCAGCTCACACAAGTGGATAATACCAATGCTTCTCCCCCCGGCCAGTAACCCTCCCTCCCCAAGTCAGCCTTGTCAGAACCCCGGAGGTCAGGCACAGGTTGAGACGCTGAACGGCTTTCCATCGGAGGAGGCTCCCTCTGAGGAGAACAACAACGGAGACTGGAATGGCGTGCGTGCGTGCGTGCGTGCATGCGTGCGTGCGTGCGTGCGGCCAACCGGAGAGACAGAAAGCCACTGTCCTCTGGGATGTAACATCACATCACTCACAGTTATGCGCACTTGAGATGGCTACTCACAAGTGGGGGTAGGGGGGGGGGGGGGGGGGGGGGGGGGGGGGTTATCTCAATTTCATCACCCCCCCGCCCCCCCCTCTTATTGTCTCTGGTGTCGATGCACTGCAAGCAGCCAGTGTGCCGTAATGAATAACAGACCCCCCCCCCCCCCCCTCTCTTTATACACTCCAGTAATTACATGCATTGGGGGCTGAAAACTGTCGGCTGCCTCTGCTGCTTCTGATATGTGCTGCTTTCGAGGCTTCAACTGTATCTCAAAGTCACTGCCCCGCCTCCCAGTGTGTGTGTGTGTGTGTGGGCTCTCCCGTCTCTCCTCCTCCCCTCTCCTCCTCCCCTCTGCTACCCCTCCCTCGCAGACCCTTGTTCCCCTCAAAACATCCCTATGGTATTTTAACCATATGGTTTTGACAGCTCTGACCGTCTTCCCGGTGTGTGTGTGTGTGTGTGTGTGAGGTTCTCAGAGAGTTATGGAGCCAGACAGGCCACTCCCGCCATACGTACAGGCGATCCCTGAGGGAACGCCGTCTCCATGCCGTAGAGGGTCTGACTGCATGCGCTGGTAAACGGACTGCGTTCCTACAGCGCTTTTCTAACCAGTGGCCGCTCGAAGCACTGTACAATAGCGCCTAACATTCACCCATTCATGCACACATTCACACACCGACGACGGAGTCAACCATGCAAGGCGACAGCCAGCTCTTCGGGAGCAGTCAGGGTGAGAGGCCTTGGTCAGGGACCCCTCGACACTCGGCTAGGAGGGGCCGGGGATCGAACCAGCAATCTTCCGATTACCAGCCTACCCGCACTACCTCCTGAGTGAGTTATGGCGGCAGACACTAAACTCCCTCTCTTACGTACAGACGGTCGCCGAAGGGACACTGTCTCAACGTTGTACAGTCTTTACTGCGTGTAATGTAAGCAAGGAAGGCATGGTTTGATGGCCGTGTTTATCCGAGCCATCGGGTTATGGCTGATGCTTTTATGTTGTTATTTATTTTACTTTAAAGCACGCAGCATGCCCCCATGTTCCGATATGCTATTGCTAACACATTGCCAGAGTCGGTGAACCCGCCTGGCTGGACTTGGCAGGAGCTGAGAGACCAGACTCTGTTCTGCGATCGCATGTCGAGGGGAGATGTTGTGATGGACTCTGTGGTTATTATTTAGAGCAGCCGCCTGCCCGCGTCACACCACTGGATGTTACGCACGCATACACACTCGCACGCGCACACGCACGCACGCATGCACGCACGCACATGCACACACACAATGCTAATGGGCATCCACGTCACGCAAGCTCTGGCACGGAGGCGGGCCCTTTCATCGGAGGGCCAGCCTGTCTCTTCTGCCCTGAACCCATCGCTCTCGCCAACTCCAGCTCCATGGCCAGATATGGCAATAGCGTGTGACGGTGTGTGTGCGTGTGTGTTTTATTGTATCCTTCTGGATGTATAAAGTGTATTGTGTGTGTCTGTGTTTGTGTGTGTTTATTTTATTGTATCCTTCTGGATGTATACAGTTTATTCAGAGTGTGTGTGTGTGTGTGTGTGTGTGTGTGTGTGTGTGTGTGTGTGTGTGTGTGTGTGTGTGTGTGTGTGTGTGTGTGTGTGTGTGTGTGTGTGTTTTATTGTATCCTTCTGGATGTATACAGTGTATTCCGACTGGTGTGTGTGTGTGTGTGTGTGTGTGTGTGTGTTGTATTGTATCCTTCTGGATGTATAGTGTATTCAGAGTGTGTGTGTGTGCGAACAAACATGTCGGCATCCATAGAAGTGTAGGCCCGTGTTGGGGTGTTTTGCTGAGGCTAAATGTGACCCAGCTGTATTTAAGATCCAGGGGTCGGGGTAAGGCCTCAGACACAGAGTGAGTGTGGGTCTGGGGTTGCCAAGTTCCCGTCCCTTCTCCAAGGACAGCGTTGAGCGCTCTTCACTCGTCAGAATGGATGGTGTTTGCACAGAGGTAATGGCTAATCCGACTATTATCCTGTGTTCCTTTTCTCCCCCCTCCCCCTTCCTCCTCCTCCTCCCCCTCCCTGGAAGAGAGCACTTGAAACCCGTCTCCTCGACAAAGCGTCCCGGGACTTGGCTGCTCCCGGACAGAGAGGTTCCCTGGAAGATAACGGCGGCGTATCTTATCTGTGATGACAGACGCAGTAAATCCACCGCGCTGCTTTGTATTTTATCCCGAGCGTGTCACCGATGCGAGCCAGACTCGGAAGGGTTTGGTTCATGTGTACGTGTTCAGTGTTTAATGTTTCCTTTTCCCCGAAAATAAAGATGGAGTCGTTTGTTATTGGTGACCACAAACATGGTAAATCAGCCGTTGATAAACAGTGGTGAGGTCATTACGAACTCGGCCCCCTTATATAAAAATAATAATAAGCAGTGGGCTCTTGTTGGCTGGGCTTCCTTTGAAGGCAGCGGAGGCAAATCAGATTGTAGATACAATCATAAACAAGCATTCATTAATAGGCCATTTGTGTTTCCCATGTTAATGAATTCTATTTTAGGAACGCTGGAAACCTCATTTGATTCATTAAGCATACTATTTAACCATCCATCCATTAATTCTCCCATCTCTCCCTTCCCGTCCTCCATGGTAGGCATTCGTCTCCTGTCCTTATTGGATGGATTACCGTGACGTCACAGTGGGGGTGGAGGTAGGAGTGGTGATGGTACGGGTGTTGGTGGAGAAGCAGGAGATCCTTTCTGTACCGACAGCGATATGTTGTTTCTCTTCTTCTGTACAGTCTGCTTAATGTAAATGTAGATGTGAATGCAGGAAACCATCGTACAGCCATGGCTCAGGAGCCAGTCCACCGCCCGTCTCGGGCTGACCAAGGGGAGAGCAATGGTTGGGAGTGGAGGATGAGCGGTGCTGTGGTGCGGTCTGGCCGATCTGCCTCCTCCCCCAGCGGGCAGGGGGAGGAGGTGGGCTGCACAGGCCTAGGGATGGAGGGGTGAGTGGAGGGTTGTTACAGCCGGCCAGCCGCCTGCCTCTCAGCGCTCCTCTGGCCTGTGTGTAATTGATGAGGGGAGCGACTCGGCTAAGGCTCTGTGATCGTCACTCGGCCTGACGGGGACGGACAGCGCTCACGTTGAGCTCTCCTCATCTCCAGAGAGAGAGAGAGAGAGAGAGAGGGGGAGAGAGAGAGAGAGAGGGGGAGAGAGGGGGAGAGAGGGGGAGGGAGAGAGAGAGAGAGAGAGAGAGAGAGAGAGAGAGAGAGAGAGAGAGAGAGAGAGAGAGAGAGAGAGAGAGAGAGAGAGAGAGAGAGAGAGAGAGAGAGAGAATATGTGTGTTTCGGAGTTGAAAGATGGATAATAGGAGGACAGGGAATAGTAAGTTAGGCAGGGTGGGTGGGAGGGAGGGAGCGTGACGCCAGTGCAACAGAGGAAGAAAAAAAGAAAAGGTGACATAATTCAGCGAGAGATGAAGGAAGAAGAGCAATTAAATCGGCCCAGGCAGGAAGTCGTCCAAATTTAGCCCTGGTGCAATACATTCTATTAGCATCCGAGGCACCGCCCCTTCCTGTCAGTTTATCCATTCTCACATGGCCTATAATTACCGCACCTGCACTTTTCAGACTCTGTTGCCCTCCGCTTCCTGCTCCTCAGGTGAGGGGGTTGAGACGAGGGGATCCCGTGTGTTTGGAGAGAGCTGGGCTCATCGTGAGGTCAAGCAGGGTCACGGGGTTGAGGTCGTCCTCAGCCTTTAAATCTGAGCTTCTGAAGAAACGGTTAATACTGTATTATTACAGTGGGAGCTCAGCCCTCCTGTATAGGTCATTGTTTTTTTTTCAGTTGTGGTCGGCCCCGTTCTCGTTTTTTCTTCTTCGCTACAGCAGAGAGGTCGTGACCTTTTCTGTGTCGCTAAACTCTGGTTGGGAAAGGGGATTGACGTGAACCCATGCGGTTCAGAAGAAAATGTCAGTGCACGTCACACGGACGCAATCTTGAATACGAGATGGGGGAGTTGTGAAATGAAGCGCTGTGAAGTGACACACCTCGTCTGTGTGTGTGTGTGTGTGTGTGTGTGTGTGTGTGTGTGTGTGTGTGTGTGTGTGTTAAAACCATCTGGCAGAAGTGTGTGTGTGCATGTGCAAACATGAGTGTGGTGTTTGAGTGCGTGTGTGTATAAAGATACAGTAAAAGCTTTTTAGAGCAATAATTCATGAAGGCCTTAGTGGAGTTGGGAGGAAAAAGTCTCCAATGCTGTGGAGAGAACCAAACTTATTGTTTTCTCTTGAATCTTTTATGTGGCTCTAACATTACAATATGGTAAAACCCATAGCACAGTAACATCCAAGATGAGATCTCCTTTACATCGCATTTACATCTCCTAAGCAGTAGTGATATTTTTAGCCTTTTCTCATTGACTCTCAATTGTAACTCCTGAGAAATAACCAAAGTTCAGTCTCGCATTGCTCATTGTGTGAGTTCCACGTGTTCAAACAGGTTCCTTATCTCAGCTTTCAGAAATTTTAAAATGTCATTGAAGCTTCCCATTGGTGTTTGAGAAATGAGCTTCTAAAACAATGCTAGGCGGGAATGCATGTGAAGGAAAACAACTCTGCCCGATACCTGCTCAAGGGCAAGCACGATTGTGTTGATGATGTTTCCAATATTGGGCGCAACATGAAAAACGGTGTAACATTTGCAACACTATTTCAAGCAAAGAAAAACATGCACTTTCAAATCGATTAAGTGACCGGTTGCCAGCAGATTCCTCAGCAGTAAAGAAGAACTCCATCTGCCAAATCTGTATTTGTGTCTCAATACTAAAAAACAGCTGTAATTAGTTTCTTCTTTTGCCTTTCTCATAATGCCTTGCTGTGAGAACATTTCTCTTACCTTGTGCCCGGTGAAAATTTCAGAATGAATGCGCTGACCAGCATGTTTTTCCATTGCAGAATGTGAATTGCCTCCAGTCCAAGTTCACTTGATGCTCCAGGTAGGTTAGTCCTCGACAAATCATTGTTTTGCTTACAACAAAACGATGGTCATTAGGCATCCGTGTGTAAAAGTCAGTCACACCATTAACTGCCAGGATTTGTGTTTCTTTAATTTAAACGTGGATATAAAAGCGTTTTTCAGTTGAGTGAACCCTCAAACAGATAGTTGAGTATTGACTCTTGTAAGGTAACACACTTTAGTCTAAGATAAGTACTTAAGTGTGGAGTGTGTGGGTGGGTTGGGTGAGGCAACACACCTGTTGTGCACAGGTTAAAACAGCCTTCACCACACACTCAGGAAATCACGGAAACGGCAGCTTGAATCACCTGCTCTATATATTCTTGCTCTATGATCAGTGTAGTGTTGACCTTGTGTTCTGGGAGAGCCAGGTAAAAGCCACCTAGTTGGCCTGTGGGGACGGACAATGCTACAAACCGTTAATTAATTTAGTGCTTAATTGATTCTCATATAACTTGCTTGTATAACTCATATTTAGCTTCAGATGCACATCCAAGATGAAGACACAGGAGACATAGGACATACAATCATGAGACCTCTTAATTGTTAGGGCTCATACTATCAGGTCTGTCTCATGAATGACTCAGACTCATCTCACGTTCTCCTCTTTACTATAACCAAGATGTGAGTGAGATCAGCAATGATATTTTACTACTGTTTATACCACTTCCCAAATATTGATAAAATGAATCACACAATTCATCCTTTTGTCTTAAAGAAGTCCACTAATGCATCTATTTTCCATCTCTTTATGGCTCCTAAGTGACCCTTTGGTTAAGTATTTCAGACACAAACGATAACAGAATGAATCAGGAATGCGAAGCCCAAGTTATTCTCAAGAGATCCGAATGACCAACAGATAAACAACACATTATTTTCCAAGTGAAAAATAAATACTGTAATGCCTTTAATTTAAACAGCCATCCGATGCTTCTCGGTGTCTCACACTGAGGTAGCAGCGATTGTGCTATTCTAATCTATCCTATCATATTTCTATCACACTTTACCTATCTCCATTCGACTGTAGCGGGGTGTTTTTGTTCATAAATGAACGTGTACTTGTTGGTGGTTTTCCATGAGGCTCGCCCTGCTCAGTATTCAGCTAAACAGCATTACGAAGGAAAGGCCTGACAGGAACGTGGGGCAGAGGCACGCCCTACCTGTATGAATATATTACAGGGGGTCAGCCACAAATCATTTTCAATTTGTGTCCTTTCGTTAATAACCTTTCTCCCGTCCGGAGACAACAATTTGCATATCAATGCGTTTCTTTCAGAAAGGGATTACCAACCGAAATTGGACTTGTTGCCCGGTTGATGGGAAGGGCGGTTGTACAAATGGCTCGGTATAGGAATGCATTTCACTCCCTGCCCCTGACCTGAATTCAGATGATGGCTACTCATAATGGAGCCCACAGATTAGGGAGTTGTCTGCAGGCATGTGACACATGCTACGCTCGATGGCGAGGTTCGACCGGCAGGAAGGCTTTTACGTGTTGCATTCTTATCTAGAACAAGGATGGATACCACTCCTTTTGGATTTGAATTCATTCGTCACGTTTTCAGCCGTCCTGGTCCTTTCAATTTTGTCGCTGAAATAGGCACAGGGACAATTTTCCACACTTCCACTTCAAATAAATGGTATTAGAATAAAACAGCTGGAATGAGGTCATGATTTCTCCAACCGGGTCGACGTGACGGTCGTCAAACATGAGCTTCCTTTTGAAAAAAGAAAAACATTGCCACCATAGTCATTGTGTCGGCAGCCGACTATGACATTTGACATTTACATTAATGGCTTTTAGCAGACGCTTTATCCAAAGCGACTTACGATAAGTACATTTGTCAGAAGAAAGAGAAACAATATATGTGTCGGTACAGTAAGGATGTTCATAGTGAGTGCCAAGTGCCAAGCACTAACGATGGCTAGGTTAAGATGCTACGCAATGCTAGCTACTATTTTTAAGTGCTAGGCCGTACAACATTCAATTAGTGTGTACATTAATTGCCAGGACGTACAACATACAATAAGTGCGTAAGGTGGGTGTGGGGAGGATGGAGGCTTTGCAGAGGCTAGATGAACTCTGAACTCTCTCCGGCCGTCCTCCCAGCCGACCGGTCGCCCCGGCTGCCACCCTGTGCTCGCAACAGCTGCGACCGCACAGGAAACTCCCCTTGATGACAGACAAAAAGAAGAAGAACGTGCCCGCTGAGGTCGGTTCCTCGAGAGGACCCAACACGCACTCGGCTACCGGGGGAGGGAGGGACCACAGTTTCATCGCTAGGGGAGGCTTTCTTTTTATTTTTTATGATTATAACGTGGTCCAATGAACGTCGCGGCATGCCAGGCTGGGTGTCTTGCGTGTAGACGACTGCACAATGCGCCCGCGTTGGCGCTGCCTCTCGGCGAATCCCGCGCTCTCTGTTGGCCGCGTGCGCTCCTGGTTGTAGATCTCAGACTGTGCTTGGAGACGTGAGAGGAGGGGTTGGGAGTTCAAGGTCCTGCCTCCCTGGCTGTCTGATACAGTGAGCTCTGTTGCTCGGGTGCTCCTGTTGTGTTTGGGTTCGGGGAGCGGGGTTTAGAGGGTTTGAGCTGAGGCCAGCGTTTTCCTCCTCGGCTCGCTGATCGCTCCCAGATGTTTGACTGTAGGAAGAGCTGCCGGCCGCTCCGGCTTCGGGGGAGCACCTACCTACCCCCCCTACCCCCTCCCACACCGACGACCTGATCCTCTCTCTCTGACTCTCTCTCTCTGACTCTCTCTCTCTCTCTGACTCTCTGACTCTCTCTCTCTCTCTCTCTCTCTCTCTCTCTCTCTCTCTCTCTCTCTCTCTCTCTCTCTCTCTCTCTCTCTCTCTGACTGTCGATCTCTCTGTCCCTCTCGCTCTCTCTCTCTCTTCTCTCTCTCTCTCTCGCTCACTGTCACTCTCCCTCTATTTCTCTTTCTCTCTCGCTCTCTGTCGCTCTCGCTCAGTTTCTTTGTCTTTCTCTCTCTTTTTCTCTCTCTTCCTCTATCTCTTTCTCTCTAGCTCTCTCTGTCTCTCTCGCTCGCTGTCCCTCTCGCTCTGTCTCTCTTGTTCTCTCTAAGGGTCTCTCTCTGACTCAGGCTCTCTCGCTGACTCTCTCACTCTGTCTCTCTCTGTCTCTTGATCCCATTTCTCTTTTCCCCTCTCTTTTCACCTTTTCCTTATTCTTAACCTGTCCCTCCATTCTATCCTTCTATGATTTGATCTGTCATTGTTTAATGTTTGCTCTTTTAACCCTGCCCTACTTGACCTTACTATCCTGCATCTATCATACCACCACATGTGAACAAGTGAATATTGTTCTTGCAACAGTAGAATGTGTTGCACCACTGATGGCCTTTATTGCACTTGGTTATTGCATTTTAATATTATACTGCCTATACTTCATTTAGTTTATGCACTATTGGCACTTCTGGTTAGTTGCTGCACTGCATTTCCTTGTGTAGAACTTGTATTTTGTGCGATGACACTAAAGTTCAACCTAATAAAAAGCTATCGTGCAAACAAATAAAAAAATGTTATTGAACTGAATCCTTCTAAATCTTTTATAGACATATTTAATTACATCCAACAGTACACAGAAGTTCATTGGGCGGATTCACCTCAAGGTGACTCTGGCTCAGCAGAGGGTTGTGGAGTCAGCGCTAAGGGGAAGAAACACTGAAGAAAAGCACTTCACATACAAATACATATGTCCACGGCGTGTTCATGGTCCACAGGATGTATGGGGCAGACGGGTTGTTTCTAGGATTTTGTACCAATGTCTACAGAGACTTCAAGTAGTGCTTGAATATAAACGCTGACCCAATGACGTCCAATATTGACTCACTGATAAAGAGTGAGGGGGGGACTGAGGTTAGTCTCACTCTGACTCACAGATTCTGACAGATGCACAGAACATTCTGAGGTATACTGCTTCAGAAATCAGCCGGCCTCGATTTGTAATTTCCTGCTCTGTCGAAATATCCCCCCACCTGCATCTTGTGTGCTACTCACTATCACATAAAAAACTCTCTCTCTCTCTCTCTCTCTCTCTCTCTCTCTCTCTCTCTCTCTCTCTCTCTCTCAGTAACAATGGAGTGCACGGTAGTTGCTGTTTTTCACCCCGGAATGTGTGTGTGTTTTGTTATGGTGGGGGGGCGTCCTTCAGGGAGCGGAGATTGCAGTGTGTAGGCAATTAGCGCACAACAAAGCCTATAATTAGTGTGTCCACGTGCTAACGCTCCGTGTTAAAATGATTACAGATGCTCCTCTGGAAGCCGTTTCCCTTCCTACTGCGGTTCTCTTTATGAAAGGGGAAACGCTCATTTCACTGGGATCCCTTTGACACCACCCGCCCCAACCTCATTTCTTGTTTTGCTTTGTGTTCCGTCGCACACTCACAAACACATCTCACACACAAAACACACACACAAACACATCTCACACGCACAAACACATCTCACACACACACGCACATACCATGCACACAAACACATCTCACACATACACGCACATACAAAGAATTCAGTTTTTTATTTATTCTCAAGCTCTCTCTCTCTCTCTCGTTCTGCTGACTCCTACTTTTCAGTATTCTCCAATGCTACGATTCTCAAACACACGTGCAATCTCACACACACAGACACTCAGACAGACAGTAATACTATTAATCTCTGTGCTCATTGAAAGAGGGGTGGGGGGGCACTGGGCCTCTCCAGAACCTCTGAACGCTGCACAGAACTCTGCAGGCTCTCCTGCTCTTCTTCTTCTCTCTCTCTCTCTCTCTCTCTCTCTCTCTCTCTCTCTCTCTCTCTCTCTCTCTCTCTCTCTCTCTCTCTCTCTCTCTCTCTCCCCACCCCCTCCCTCACTTCCTCTTAAAGTGACGCACGTCACTGCTGTAGGGGGGAGATAGCCGTGCTGACTCTGACTCTGACTAGGTTAAGGTTATCACAGACGCATCCACGCACACGCACACATTGCCGAACACATACACACATACATGCACGAACACATACCCACACACGCACACACACACACACACATATCACACTTACAGCACTCAAATCCAGAGTGAACCATTTGAACAAAACAGGCAGGTATTGCAGTCAATAAATAGGAACGGGGGAACAAATTGGAACCTTTTATTACTTTACTCATCCTCAAACATTGAACGTGTAATAAACAAGATTAAAGTTCAATCGTCTTTATTGTCCCGAAGGGGACATAAGATTTGCAGCAGTGGAACACATGCAGCCCCATACACAGACAGCAAGACAGGGCCGAGGACAAGCAAGTTAAATGGTCCCAGCAGGGAGGAGAGGGCCGGCTGTCTCGAGCACATGACTAATAAAGATGTCCCATCCCAGCCCCATGATCTCAGCGGCCACCCTCACCATGTCTACCTGGCCTATAAATAGACTGAGATAGGTCATTTGTAGTATTTTGTACCAATACAGACACTTGAAATGGTACATGAATATGAACGCTGTCCGATGACGAACAATATTGAATCATTCACAAAGAGTGAGGGGGGAACTGAGGTCAGTGTCTCTCTTACTCTCTGAGTGTCTGTCTCTCACAGATGCACAGAGCATTCTGAGGTGAAGTACTTCACAAAACCGGCCCCCTGCATCTCATGTGTTTCTGAGAAATTCATATTCAAAATTCTTTGATTTTACCCAGCTTAAACCATTTCTCTGTCTCTCCCTCTCTCTCACGTTTGTAACTATGTATATACACAGGCGTCCCAACTGCGCTCCACCGATATGGCCACTGCGAGCCTAAGCGCGTTCTATGCTACCGCAACAACTGAGGTCATTATTCAGAGCGGCTCGTAGAGGAACGGCCTGCGTGCTGCAGCCATTATCGTGGAGCTAATTGGAGCCATTAACCAGCAGCCTGTTTCCAGGGTGTTGCGTGAGGCTGCCAGCAGGTGCTTCCGGCCTTGTTTTCAAAGGTTTTCGGCGTGGACCTGTGTGGACTGAGATTGATGGATGGGGATTTATGGGGGTGGCGCTCACCCCACACAGACAGCTGCTTCATCAACGCTCAGCAGACTGCGTAGTGGATGACCGTCTGCCTCAAAATGACTGGTCTTTCTTTCTTTTGCTCCTTCGCTTTCTCCATCTTTCATCATAATGATGTCATTTCACCCAATAAAGAGAATCCCAAACAAAACAAAAAAGACATTAATGGTAATGCTGGCACGAAGGCGGTAAGCTGGGCCAGAATCTGTTTTCGCCTTCCAGAGTATCCCTCATAATACCGCTGTCTTTATTCACTTATTTCCCCTCGAAAACATTCCTTATATGGAACAAAGCACGCTAGATGAGTCGAGTCTCCGCTGTGTTTGTTAGGGGACCAGGCCTATCCTTGAGATACTGTTGAGAGTGCACACGCATCCGCAGAGACTCGCAGAGAATAAAAATACAACTTTCTTCATCCTCGTCTTGGATGCCTGATTCACATTTGGAGTCCCACTCAACATTAAGGCCCTCGCTGAACATCAAACCCTTTACCCGAAGAGTCGCACGAAAGACTGAGGAGCACTTTCCTATTCAAGTGGAAAATTAGGCAACACTCAGGATGAGTGGGTTCAGAGGAAGGAGCATCGCGGTGTTGATCCTTCTGGATGTTTCTGATCTTAGTGCACCTCCAACCGTGTTAAAACATTTAGCACTCGTCGTCGAAATAGCTGCTAAGACGCCTAGCTCTCTGCCACTCCCTCGCCTAACGGTGATGGGAAAGGGCATGCTGCCCCGGCACTGCTCGCCCTTCCTCATTCCTTCCTTCTCGATTATGGATCACGTCACTCACCGAATTCCCCAAAGACCTTTCTGTTTTTCCTTTAAAAATAAGTGACGCAGATTAAGCAGTTCTCTCATGTTTTTTTGTGCAACCAAAATGTTTTCCTTCAAATGTTAAAGCCAAAGCTCTGGGGATTCGTCAGCACTGGTTGCTTAACGTTAGACACAGACAGGCTATACGTTGGCTCACCAGACATCCCCCACAACCCCACAACCCCTCCAGAAGGGGAACCGGGCAAAGGCAGATATCTGGACTGAAATCGGGGGGGGGGGGGGGGGGGGGATGAGGACACGATCCAGGGAGGGGAAGGAGGCGGCTTGGGGTGTTGGTGGGTGGTGGTTGATGCGTGGTGGTGGTAGGGTTGTTGGTGTGGGTGGAGGTGGTGGGTTGTGTTGGTAGTGGGTGGGGGTGGTGATGTCGGGGGTTACGGGTGGTGGGTGGTGGGTGGCTTTTGTGGTGGTGGTGGTGTAGGGCTGCAGAAGAAAGGAGAAGGACAGCACAGGGCTCCCCCCTCCTGGAGTCAGGACTCTGATTGACCACGATGGCGGAGACAAGAGCAGGGCTGGAAGGATGGAAGCGTGCTCCTCTGTGTGCCCGTGGTTATGTCAGCTGAGCTGTGATGCAACGCCTGGTACAAAGGAGTGTGTGAATGTGTGTGTGTGTGTGTGTGTGTGTGTGGGGGGGGGGGGGGTTCTGTAGACATGAGTGCGATGTGTCGTTGTGCTCTTTACATGAACTTTGTCGGGGGAGTGTGTTTGGCCTTGTCTTGGTAGAGAGCGAGCCGGAGGGTGGGGGTGGGAAGGTGGAGGGGTGATTTGTTGGGGTTGTGGGTGGATAGCTGGGAAGGTGGAGGGGTGCGACGCTAACCGCGGTTTGATCACCCAGACCGGTATTGTCCTTTCCGGGGTCATCCCGGGAATACAGAGCCGGACCCGTGTGTGTGGGTGTAGGGTCTCCGCCGGGCAGACCCATGTGTGTGTGAGTGAGGGAGGGGTCTCCGTCCATCAGACATGTGAATGTGAGTGTGAGTGAGGGTTCTCTGCTTCCTGCCGTGTGCAGGGTTCAGACCAGGGCCACCTGGGACCTGCGCCCAGGGGGGATTGGGGGATGGCTGTGACACCGTGTCCGTTCATGTGCCATCTGTGGCCCCCTATGCATTATTTAAACACAGCCTGTATCAATCCTGTATGCCGGCTGATCCCACTCCCTTGCTGAGTACGTTGGGTCCAGGCTTTCTTAGTCCAGCGAAGGGCACTCGATAGACAACAAAAGGAAGCCTGAACAAAGCCTGCGACCACAATGTGAGCTTTGTATTTGAATTGAATCCACAGCTTTCCAGACTGCAGAATCATTGTTCTACCATGGTCTCTGGGGGCATGAAGGTCTCTGATGGTTAGGGTGGTTGATCCTCATCTTAAAGATATCATGAGCAAGATGCCTATCCCCTCCCAGCTCCTCATTTACACTCTGTTGTTCTGGAGGGATCCGCTTATTAAATGAATGATGCTGTAGGTACGATTACAGAGAGAAATGGGCTGTGAGAAGACGTTACATGTTGACCGTGCCGGCCTCTGCTTGAGCCAATGTTGATCTTGGATCGCTACCAGGTCATTTATGACCTATCAAAGCATCCCCCTTCCTTGACTGGTGTCAGGGAATCCATGCTGCCTGTCAATCACAGGTGCCTGACATTCTCAATGGGGGAGAAACCTAGGGAAGGAGGGAGCAGAGAGGGAGATGGATCTATGTTGGAGCAGCCAACATATGGCTTTTGGAAGAAGTCATACAATCAGTGCGACCGGAAGGGGCAAGAGGCTGGTGGATGTGTTGAGATCGGCCGAGAACACACACACATCACTTCTGATTAGGGCAGGCCTCTCGTTGCTTTGCTCATCTGCCTTGTCCTCATCATCATCGTCATTATTCAGACAGGGATGAAGAATCAGAGCGGCAGAATGCAACTGTGGCTTTATGCGCCTCTAGTTTGCACATCTCAGAAAGAAGTTACAGCACATAGTTTCAGCCCTGGAAGAAAAACAAAGAACGATATATATGAATATTCCAAATATGTGTTGTATCTCATTATTTCCATAAATCATCCTGTCAGATATTCTGATTTCCTGAGCAGTATCCTTGAGCAGCCTCTGAGTTATTAAAAACAGGATTCAGGTTCAGCTCAGCTTCTGAATCTTAGCTTTATAATAAAAGACTGGAAATACACACGAGGAACACACACACACACACACACACACACACACACACACACACACACACACACACACACACACACACACACACACACACACAGAGGCCAAGAGAGGCCAAACGAGGCAGAGAGAGAGAGGCCGAGCGAGGCAGAAAGAGAGAGGCTGAGCGAGGCAGAGAGAGAGGCCGAGCGAGGCAGAGCATTTGGGCCTCCTGGACTACGAAGGCTCCTTTGAAGTTCTCTCGCTCTCTGTTCACTCAGAATTCTACAGCATGAGAGACGAGGAGCGTAGTAATCTCTACACTCAGACTCACACATTAACCAGGTTTCCATCTCTCTCTCTCTCTCTCTCTCTCTCTCTCTCTCTCTCTCTCTCTCTCTCTCTCTCTCTCTCTCTCTCTCTCTCTCTCTCTCTCTCTCTCTCTCATTACTCTCTCCCTTGATCGCTCTAAATTTATTTGTCTCCCACTTTCTTTCCCTCATTTTCTCTCTCTCTTCCTCCCCAGTCTTCCTCCTTGCACTAAACCCTGAATCCTGACTACTGACTTCCTTGTCTGACTATGGGACACACACACACACACACACACACACACACACACACACACACACACACACACACACACACACACACACACACAGACACGCACAGACGCACAGACACACACACACACACACACACATGCACAAACACAGCAGGCCGGTGGACAGTGACCCGCCCCCTCTCCCTGATCCTCTTCCTGATCTTACGTGCCAAGGAAGATCCCTCCTTTTCTTCTCTTCCTCCCTCCCTCCCTCCTTCTCGCCCTCCATCCCTCCCCCTCCCTCCCTCCCCCCTTCCCTCTCATGTGGAGCGTGAGGTGGGAGGCGTGCGATGGGATATGAAGGCTCGCCTCCCGAGGTGCAGGCTCTTAACCCGGGGCGGGGGGGGAGAGATGAGAGCGTGCCCTGCTGTGGTTCTTCCTCAGATCATCAGAGGATCCTCAAAGAACGTCGGAGCGAGCGAGGGAGCGCATTAGCAAACACCCCCCACCCCCCAACAACACCCCCCCCCCCCCAACTTCACTTTGTCACCGTCCAATCGGAGCCTGGTGTGCCGGCCCATGTGACGCGGCGAAGGCGTTCGTCCTGAGGGAGGCGGGCGGGTGGGGGAGGGGGTGGGGTCTTAAGAGACTTGCGTGTCCTCGGTTCACTCTTGGCTGAGGATTCACTCCACTTAGGCGAGCCGCAGAAATCAAGCGGGTCAGTGGAGAGTGGCAGCCAAGCAGTGCCGCTGCTCAGAGCTCGGCCAATCACGTCGGACACTCTGCCGACGCTGGGCGCGGGGGGGGGGGGGGTCGCTCCTGACTCAGTTGATGGGACGGTTATGAAAGACGGTTATGAGACGTTTTTTATTAGTGTTTATTATCATTCCTTTCTCCGCCGATAACCGTCTGCTGTTGATGAAATTTGCAGCGCGGTTTACGTGATCAAGATAGCGAGATGTTGAAAGAATGGTCCTATTTTCTAGATTAATGGTTCTTATAACTATTCACCAATTATATTGTGGATAAACTAAGTATGGGTATTTTAACTGTTTGTGTGTGCTTGTCTTTGTTTGTGTGTCTGTGTGTGAGTCAGCGTCTTTGAGTCTTTGAGATTATGTGTATGCCTTTTTGTGTGTGTGATTGTGTGTGTGTGTGTGTGTCTGTATGTGTCTTTTTTTGTGTGTTTTAGTGAGAGTTTATGCATCAATGTGTCAGTGAGTGTGTGTGTGTGTGTGTGTGTGTGTGTGTGTGTGTGTGTGTGTGTGTGTGTGTGTGTATGCAGTAATGCCCATTTCAGTACATGAAGTGTAGGCCAGTCTGGATGTTCACAGCTGTGTTTCTGTGTGAATGTAGACATCACCGCGATGCAAAATCATCAGATTAGAAAAAAGCATCAGCTCCTGACCATCTCTGAGCCATAGAGTGCACAGAGCCTTGTCATGACACATTACTAACGGTTAAAAGACTAACTTAGGTCACTCGTCTTATTCATGGACCGCTGTCAAACGAGGACGACGATTGTCAAGACCAATCATGTCTGTTTTCCCGGCTCTCTACCCAATCCTAATGCCGTCTCCGCCGTGCCTCCTGGTCATAGCCATCGCCTCGCCAGTACACTCCAATAGTTGTTGTTTCTTGGGCTCTGACACTGAAACACGCCACCGGGTTTGTCTGGGCTCTTTGTGCCTTTATGGAAAGGATAGTGAAAACCGAGCGAGATTGACCAATGTGCAGGGGACTGCTTTGATATTAAAAAGTACAATATGCAAGCTAGCTCCAATCTAAATTTGGATAAAAAACACTCCCTTGCCTCAGCCCTCCCTCTCCCTACTCTCTCCAAAACAAGGCCGACTTTAACATGAGATTTCTCTACACTGCTGCAGGGTGGAAGCGTATAACGAAGATCCCTGTAGCCCGAACGCTAGCATCTACAAAACTGAATGTGCTTTAGATGGTGGTAGTCAAGGGTACTGCAGGTGGTACCTGGGATTTTATTCTCGAGAATATCCATTTACAATCATAGAAAGATTCATATAGATAAATACACAATATTATATACAATGATGATGATATAATTGTAAATACTGTTCAGTTAGTATAGAAGTATAGCTTGTAGTTGATGCTTTGTGCATTCCGTCATATATTTTCCATTGTAATATTTTCATCTTTTGGGTTCATTTGAGTTGGCTAAATAAACTGATGGAGCATAAGCAGCATTGCAGACCTTTTCTCTCCACTGTTTCCAACTGGCCACGCCCTTCTTGCAGTAATAATTGTGTATAAAGGGGGCGCTGGAACTCTTTGCCCAGCCACTGCATTGGTATTCATCTATTTTCTCCCATTTACATTTGAGTTGGTCCTTGAAAGGTCTTATTGACAACCTTAGGTCAAAGGTCGGGAATGACCGTTTAAGAGCAAATTTCTTATATTTCCTATTGTACCTTTAACAGCCCTGTCCCTGGATGAAGCTAGTTAGAGGAGGGGTTTCACTGAATGAAGGAAGGACAGACAAATTGACGTCTTTTTTTGAAATACTCCTCATATTACATTGTGTAACTCTTGTTTTGCTGCTCTTCGAGGTATGTAGCTGGCAGGCTCTATCATGCTGTAATGAGCTGGAAGTGTTCCAATATTCACTGTTTTTTCTTTAGCGGCCTGAGACACAGGCCTTTAGCAAGACACACGTTTATCAAAACCGTTAATGGACTTATTCCTTTTTTTGTACTTGATATGGATGACCAAGCAAAAAATCCAGCAGAGTAGCTTCATCCTCTTTCTATTAGATTTTGGGGTTTTATGTAGTTAGAATAGTTTGGATAAGCATATCAACATGACTTATCTGTGAATAGATTACAATTCGTTGCTTGCATAGACTTTCTTTATGTTAAGCAGAAAAACATGTTTTATTAGCAGCCACTACACTAAATGTACACTACACTACACTAACAATTTGTGAGGCAATCACATCCACGCCTGTAAAAAGTGTTATGGTGAGCTGTTCTTGCTGCGTGCAAATCAGGAAGTTGATTTTTGCCTTTACCTATTATCTGTGTATTTTTAAGGCCTAGGGAAAGCATTGTCAACATTTGACACAAGAGGTACCGGCAGCATTATATCATAGTCAACACTGTCTGTAGTCTGAATTCACAAAGTGGATGGGGTCAGAGTTGACAGCAGAAGAGCGGGTGTCAACAGAGAAAGCTTTCCCTGCTGTTTTTCCTCTTCCAAAATTGGCTTTCAGGTATTAAAACAAACCCTTCTTGTGTTCAGTGCTTTCATTTTCTGTGAGGGTCGTATAAATACTCTCTTGCTAGTTGCAGGGGTAAATATGTAGAGCAGGACAAAGTAGCTCACATATTCGTAACTCACATTTTGGCAAGCTAGGTACCGTTTTAAGAGATCAAATGCAATTTTGTTACTAGAAATGAACAAACATGTTGGTTTATTTATCAAACTTTAGCTTGTATGCTGGATCATTTGTAGTTATTCCTTTCTAGTAAAACCCTTTTTCTCCTGCCTTCCAGGGTTTCTATGTAATCTGACACTGGTATTATTGCCATTAATATGATCCCCAATATGATCACATTGTTCCTTGCATTTAGTGTGTATGTTCTGTCTCTGGTGTGCTCACTAAATACAAAACCATTCAATTTCGCAAACCCCTTTTTTCCCCCATTTGCCATCGTTGACATTTTTCCGAATTAGATATTAGAATTAAATACGTAGGCGGCCAATCAGCGGTGAAATCAGAGAAAACAAAAACGCTGAGCAAGCCAATCAGGAGCAGAGGAACCAGAGAAAATTGGCGTCTAGAGAAATGCCGCGGTCCATCTCTCAGAGTGCTGAATTATCAAATGGCGCCTTTTTTATGACGGTCTCCACAAAAAAGTAATATGTGGTCAGGGTGCAGATAACTTTACAAGCCTGTTGATAGCGAGGCCTGGGAACAACAGGTCTGCCCCGCTTGCCCAGAGTTTTATGGCTGTCATGGTGAAATGATCCTAGAATAAATAAAACACCCAACACCAATGTGGTGCCTAATCTCATTTTACATCTTCCTTTCGCCACTCTTACCCGAAGTTTCCACAAAAAAGTGGCAGAATCCATCTCCTATGAAGTATGATCCGATCAATTATTAAGAGAAGTTAATCCCTTGCGGTTAATAATCCACCATGACAATGTGTGGGATATTGATCTCTGGTCGTTGCTGACGCACACGCCGTTGCCCTGTCTCAGAACCACATGTTTAATGCATAGGCTCCAAGTTAATAAATGGCTACCATCAGGGCTTTGTGGTATCGGGCAAAGTGGTGAATGAAGCCCAGGATTAGGAGAAGCAGGAGGATATAATATTCTGTCATCTGCATCACAGACCAGGGCTTTTACGTCAGGCATCTGGGGGGAACATTTCCCTGTGGTGTGGTGGAACATGTGTTCCTGCCCAATAGGACTTCAGTGTGCCAGGCCTGCCCCTGTCGTACGACTGGAATGTTTAGTATGTCTTCCGTGTGTGTGTGTGTGTGTGTGTGTGTGTGTGTGTGTGTGTGTGTGTGTGTGTGTGTGTGTGTGTGTGTGTGTGTGTGTGTGTGTGTGTGTGTGTGTGTGTGTGTGGCGTGGTTGATTCCTTGTTTACTGCGAGCAGCTAATACTTGAATGCATGTTGCGGTTCCTGTAGCCATCGGGGCCGTGGAAGAGAAAACAAAATCACACAGCTATGAAATCACAAAGAACAACAGCGCTGGCGTGTCACGGGCGTTGTGAAGAGAGCCTGAACCAGGCTGCTCTGCGTTCCCCTGTTTGGATGTTTATTATTGCAGATCACTTCCCATATGCTTGGAAGGATCGCTGTGTGCGGCTACCGGGCCTCCAGCTGTTTATGGTGTAAATACACGCGCTTCAATTAGTTTCCTTTACTTTACCTTCCCCGGGTGAGTCTAGGATGAACCCTTTGAGGCAACGCAGAACATGTTTAGCGTTATGTGATTCTTCACGTTACCACACGCGGGTCAAAGACGCAAAACGAACAGAAAGCAAAGCATCGTTGTTAAGTGTCTTTGTCTTTTATGGTTTGTACATCTGCCTCTAAAATAATTAAGGAAGATCCCCCACTATGATAAAAAGTGATTCTCGTCCTCATTGTGTGAGTGGACTGTTGTGTTCAAACTCCAGTGAACATTAACACTTTACATGTATAAGGAGCACCCAGATCACAGCTGCAGCCTCCTGCAGGCTTTTATTTTGCCAAGGCCTTCTAGGAAGAACATTGCTTCCTGAATACTCTGCTGTTACGTAACCCCCCTTAAAACACTAGCAGATTTCCCTCCATGGCACTCTTGGAATGACATGGAGGACCACAGGCCTGCTGACCAGATGCAGATGCAGATGGCTGGCCTGTCAGGTTGTCACCATGGTATTAACACTCTGAGGAATGTGCTGAACTACAGACCGTCTCTCTGTCATCAGGCCCAGACCCTGTGGGGTGCTTCTCCTCTGAGAATGCTAATGTTGATAATTGCCGTGTTTGATTTAGATCGTCCACGGACAAAATGTTTAGAAGGACATGTTGGTCCTTCCCCTGTTTTGAAAAGCTGCACAAAAAGTAAAATGAAGAAAGCACTTGTGATTAAAAAACGTAATTCCTTTCTAGGAATGAAACATAAACAGAAAAAATGGAGCAGAGTGCGAAACAAACAACCCCCCCCCGGCGGACAAGGTGTTGTGTCCCCCCGGGGGGCTCTCCCTCCCGCAGAGGTCCGTGAACATCTGCTGAGAACATGTACACACTGCACTGTGGCGTGGAGAGACACAGCATCACAGAGTTCACAGGAGCGTGTTGTGGTGTATATAGGTTCAAGAATATTAACTAAAAGTAAAATCAACATATGGACATGATATCAGAGAGGGTTTTATCTCGCTCTCACATTCTCTCTCTCTCTCTCTTCTTCTCTCTCTCGCCCTCTCAACAGAGACGTTAAGAGTGAGGCAGAGACAGAGAGAGAGAGGGACCTGATCCAAGTGGAACTTGGAACCTACAGACTAATACTGTAATACTGTGTTATTGCAGCCACAGTATTACCGAAAGATCTCCAAGGAACATGGAATTAAACCAATCACCAGCAAGGCTAAGCTCCCGTTTGGAGAGAGGCCCTCTCTAGCAAAGCTGACAGCAGTCCGCTAGCCGCGAGGCTAATTGGGTTGTGGCTTCTGACTCCACCTCTGTCAGGGGCCTCTCCACCCACCGCATGAGGAACCCACGCGACTAGCGCCTCTGCCTGGGCAGCACTGGAGGGATGAGGCTGCTGTGGGAGCCCTCTTAAGCTCAGATGGCGATTGGCCGGCCTCTTCCGCAGGCAGGAAGTCGACGAGCGGAAGTCACAGGCGTCATGGCCACGACCTGCGCCCTGATGAAGCCTTTCAGAGACAGGGTAGCGGAGTGGCGGTGGCCCAGGACCAGCAGCCTTCCTGTAGACGCCGCGCCGCGAGCAGAGGGCTTGTATGAATTAAACATGGATGGGCGCCACGGTAAATGACAGGGTCTGGACAGCCAAACGGGGGATATTGGAAAAACAATATGACCAACAGAATCCATCTTTTGTGCCAGCTCGACGAAATGTTGTCAAATAAGGCTAAGTCAGCAACTGTCACAGCTAATCCTCCGACTGCTCTCGTACAGACTTGCATCTACGGAGCGATAGAGGTTCAGTGAAAGACACAAAGCATGGGGATGTGCCATGTGGAAGAGACGTTCAGCAGTATAGGTGTGTTGATGATTTTTGAAGTGAAAGATAATTGGACATTGTTTTATTAGCACATTTCTTGTCTTCCAGCAAGCTGGATGCAGAGTGGGGAGTGTAGCCTGCCTTACGGACATGTTAGCGATATACAACCCGAGACACCTTATAAGACTTGGCTCGGACTCAGCGAAGCTCTGTCTGAGAGGTCTTAGGTTTTAATGAGCCAATCATTCATTATTCATCCATCGTTCATCTTGCCAAGTAGATGTTTACGACCGCTGTTATCACTTCATCCTGTCGATTGTCTCCTTAATCCTTTGACAAAAAGCCTCTCTCGTCGGGCTGTTTAATCATGCCATCGGTTACTCCCCTTGGCTTTACCTTCAGATTTGTTCTGAAGTTTGGACAAAAGATGTATGGCTCCAAAGGGCTTTAAGAATTATTGATGTTGATGTTAAGAGGTTTTTATACTTTTCCTGCTTGAAAACCCTCAAACAAAGCTGAGGCAATTCATCCTGACATCACTGCCTTGCCAGAGGCAAAATATCTCCGGGCTTTTAGACCTGTTGTTTTCAAAGTGCTCAAGTATTTGGTTTTCATCCTGGTAGGAACACTCTTCAGGGATGTTCGAAGAAATGGGGTAGTGGGGAGTTGAAATGTCTTGGTGATCCACAAGTATTTTTCAATGTAAAACACAAAAGAGATACCTCTTGACTGACTTTCTTGTCTAGTTTTCATTATCAGAGGCATTAGAAGGCCAGTGTTAGTTTCTGTCTAACGTTTGCGATACTTTAGGGGAACCACAGCATTACTTTCTACAGCATAGCCAGAATCCGACTGATGCATAAGTTTGTCTACCGACAAAGGGTAAGGGATTTTTAAGTCTTTTGGACCAGAAACCGACATTTTGATGTAGGGCGCTCTCAATAAGGGGTGAAGCAGACCAAAACAAATCTGGCCTTATCGTGCTGAAAATAAACCAAACTTGTGAGGTATTAACAAGCAAGTCTCGCTGATCCACAATAAGCTCCACCTAATTGTTAAACACTGTCAGGACTCTGTTTGTTTCAACATCAAATGAAGCAGCAAATTCTCATAAGCTGCCATATCCATTGCATGATAATAGCAGTTGCGACCTGGTGCGCTTTCAGTTGGCTTCAACAAAGTGAATATATATAAACATACATAATTCAAGTCAAATATTCGTTATTAAAGTAGTTGAACCATTTTTTTAATATTAAGTTCAGTTTGATTGTTTCATGTTGACTCATATTGATAGGGATTCATATTTACTGAAAGATGTGCTCAT
>NC_079420.1:8203018-8218018 GCF_026213295.1 Gadus chalcogrammus
CTTCTGTAAACAACCACCATGAAACATCACGTTCATGGTTCAATTATAAAATATCTCTATTATGGCTACCCGCGTCGTGCTTTGTTATGCTTGTAAATGTACAAACGAACAGCGGTGATGGCTTCATACTGAACCGGCCAGAACCCTTCTCTTTGTTCTCCCTCTCTCTGTGTATCTCTGTTCAAACAATGTCAATCTCAGACGGGCACTGCGTTTATAAATTCATCCAGTGAAGTGCTTCGCTGAGCCTCTAATGACCGATGCTCTTACATTTACAACAATTTCCATAGCAATCCTGTAAATATTTTCAGTCGGAGTACTTGAGCCAATTGAGAACAATAGAATGAACACGTGAGCAGTGAAGGAAATGCTGTTGGCAAGAAATGGGTTAAGGACTATTTGCATTGCCGCTGAAATCAGTTTAGTATTTGTGCCAAGACGTCTTCAATTACTTTGTAATTTGGAGTTCTCCATGTCGGTACATTTTTGGTTGTAATGCTTACATTCAAAATGACCAAAAAAAAAAAGACAAAATATGAAACTTTGATGAATATCAGTAACAAAATAAGTTAGGGTAGGAAAACTGTTAAACAAATCACATTGAGAAGGTCAGCAAATACAGTTCTCGTTATTGTCTATCCCACCTCCTCTTCCTCCCTCAAAACCGTAAAGTTTCTACCACGTGAGTTAGCATGCAGTCATGCCCGGGTTATTACTTATTCAGGTAAATCATTAAAGAAGTCCTACTAGGGCGGTTGAAATAGCTGGTTTTTGGTGTCAGACTCTGGAGCGGAAATGAGGACAGCTAAAGACAACAATATGCTCCATTTCCATTCAACACAGCTGAGGCTGAATGGCTTATTTCAAACGTCCCCCGATGTTAAAGTTCCTGGGCTCCTCCGTGATTTCCCCTCTGTGAGGCTTGCAACCGAATTATGGCTCAAACGAAAAGCTAGTGTTGTTGCTGGTAGAAGTTTCTCTGTTTTTTCGTCAGTTTACTTAAGGCCCAACCCCCCCCCCCCCCCCCCCCCCCCCCCACCTCAGCCCCAAGCCCTCGCTCCATTACGTGACGTCAAACGGGAACGGCCACTGGGAAGCCCAAATAAGGCCCGTGAAGTGTGTCACATTGGGCTCTGACGGCGCTGTCCTCACACTGTTTCTGATGGCGTATTTTTAGAAGCCTCCTCCTTCTGTTGATCAGGGCTCAGTGGATGGGTGCAGGGTGGAGGTGCAGGGTGGTGGTGCCGGGTGGGCGAGACGTCGGATGCTGTCCGGGGAAGAGTTCATACCACCAACCGTGTTGCCCTTAAAAGTCTCTGTTTAGGGTGTCAACTCGGGTAGGTGTTTCCCATAAAACGTTATTGATGGTGGAGTTTGGAAGAAAGGGAGACACAAAGTGGGAGAGAGAGGGGGGAGAGAGAGAGAGAGAGAGAGGGGGGAGAGAGAGAGAGAGAGAGAGAGAGAGAGAGAGAGAGAGAGAGAGAGAGAGAGAGAGAGAGAGAGCGATTGGATTAGCTGGGGGGCCTGGACCGGCCTGCTTCCTCTGTGGGTCATTCTCCTCGTGGATCACTTCCTCCTCTTCTCCGGGACGAGGCAGAGCCGACATGTCCTGGCGCCAGGCTTCTGTGATGGCAACCGGGATAAGCGTTCCTAACAGGGAGATGACATGGCAGCTTAAAAGCCTCTCTCCCAAATAAAAGTGAACACAAAAAATGGGAACGACAGTCGGGGGAGGGGGAGGTGGGGAGGGGGGGGCTGTCAACGAGACTACGAGATGAAGACCAGGCACGTGAAATGTTAGGTGGCTTAGACAGACGTTTCAGAAGAGGGCTCTGGTCGTCGTTGTTGTTTGAGTTCTTTCTTTCCTTTCTTCCCGGGGACAGGAAACCCTTCTGCGGTCGCCTGGTTTGTCTCTACCTTTCTTGTCTGTCTGTCAGTCCGTGTGTCAGGACTCAGGTGCAACTCATTTGTCCCATGTGGCCTGCTGTGTGTCTGTCGCCCTTGTCTGTGGGCGTGTTCCAATTGTCCTGGCCGGCCCACCGGGGTTGGACGCAGATTAAGAGGGGGGGGGGGGGGCTTTAAATGAGTAAGAGGGGTGGGTTGGGTGATTTCTGCTGTGAACTTCAAACTTTACGTGACAACTCTTCTCTTGCCGTCCTGAGGTGTGGTGGATGTGAAATACATGCTTAAAAATACTGATTACTCGCTTTTTGGTGTACTGTGTCGTAAAAATGCAGGCAGGAAATTAAAGAACTGCACAGGAAGTGATGCAGCTCATATTATATGGTGGAAGCAAGAAGCTCCGGTGTCGTTTGCTGCTGAATCGGCTGCTGTAGCTACCGAGCTAACAAATGGAAAGGTAGGCTAAAAAAACGTCTGAACGTCAGAGGGGCAATAAACAGTTTTTTAAAGCCACGGTTAAGTTTTCGGGCGCTGCAATCTGTGTTAGACAACAGCGCTTGCTGACGCTGCTGAGGCTGAGCTCTGGAAATGTGGTCATCAGAGTTTAATAGACCCACACACAAACGCCTCCGGTGAACTGAGGGGGAAACGTTGCCATGTTGGAGCGTCTGAATGGCTTAAGGCGAGGAAGACCCATATCTCCTCGGTAGCCGTTCCGGTTCCCTATGGACTGACCCCTCGCTGATTCCTTCTGTCTGCCGTGTGTTTGATCAGTAGGTCGTCCAGTGCCTCCTGAGTGCGGAGTCCCCCCCTTTGCCTCAGCCAAACACATTCTCAAACAGCATATTTACATCCCCTGTGAATAGAGTGGACAGCCCGGGCTTTCTCCGTGAATTATTGCACACAGTTTAGATTATGGGCAATTTTTAGACCAGACGCTAAAACTGAGCCATGAGAGCTTGGATTACGGGATAATATTCATGGTCTATTCATTAGGAAGGGGATTCAGGGAGGGCCACGAGGGGTCGTACAACTATGACTTAGACAAACGTGTAGTATCAAGAAGGTGAGCACTGGGGCATGTCATGAATATAGAAGGAATATAGGGTCATATGGGGATGTTTGCCGGAAGGGGATTGTAGCTGCCAGGGTGTGCAAAGGCTCTAGGTTAGATCTACAGCTGACCTGCTGTAGGCATGCTTCAGCACGAGGTCTCACCTCAATCTGTTGGGTGATAACCAGCAACTGGATTCACTGTAAGTCGCTTCAGAAAATAAAAATCTGCTCAATAACTGAATGGTCCGGACCTGTAATACAACCAATAGGTAGTAAACTTAGGTCACCTTTGCTCACTTCATATTATTTCAAATCTGATCCGACGTCAACATAGTTGTTGTGTTTATTTTTTCTGCTTCTAGCAGACTCTGCCCACTGGCCCCTTGCCCGCTGCGTCCGTACTGGAAAGTGGTCATGAAGCACTTTCCCCCATGACCTCCTGTTTCCCTCCCAAGCCCGGGGTCTGAGGAAGAGCCGGCACGGGCCCCGCTCCCTCGACAGCATTCCTCGCCTCTAGGAAAACATGTAAACTGACGTGGAGAGGAGAAGAAATACAAACTAAAAAAAAAAAAAACTAAAAGTGAGCAGTCAGCTCCTCTTGGCCTCTCTCCCGCTGCTCCAAGTGCCCCGGCTGAAAGCAGACTTTTGTGTGCGCCCGACGGCAGCTCGTACGAGGTGGTGGACAGCCGCTGTTTTTCCTGGCAGCGTTTAAACAAACACGGGGCAATTACGCTGGTGCTGCCCCGGAGTGTCAGGCCGTGATCTACGGCTTTATATTTTGCATTATTCACGGAGGCTTCAGGGATAAACCCGCGCTCCGCAGAGGAAGGCGAGAGAGACAGTATGATCTACGTGTTTTGCTGCAGGTTTCTCCCTCGCCTCACGTAAATCCCAGCTTTAAGAAGTATCTGGTGATGGGGACGAGTCAGACGGTCCTGTGGTGGCTTCGTGACACACACGGGTCTGTGCGGTGTGTGGGGAGGGCAGCGCTGCAACAACCTGGACTCTGAATATTCAAGACTCAATACTCGTAGCGGTTCTTGCGTACGCAAGAGGATGCAGGGCGCCTCTCCCTCTTGAACCTTGGAGATTGCATAATTCATCTGAGGCTGTGTTTCAGCTCTCACTCTCTCTGACGTTTTCTCTCCCCCCCCCCCCCCTGCCTGCAGTTCCTCCACCCACGTATGTGAATTATGCACCCCATTTTTCATTCAATTTCTCCCGATTGGCTTTTCCCTCTCTACCAACAGCCCCCCCCCCCCCCACCTCCGCACCCACCCCCCAGATAAAAATAAAACTCAGAGATAGGACTTCAAAGAGTTGCTCTCCCATGCTTACAGTGTACAACTTCGCAGCATGCGCACACTGCTTTACACAATTCCCCCTCATTAAACACACTTTGATTCCAAAGCAAATTGGGATTAAGGTTCACGTCATCCGTGTTGGTTTTGTCTCATCATCCTTCCTGGGCTGCACCCTTTTATCTTGTGACCTTTTACTGTCTTCCTCCCGTGGTTCTGGCTGAGGAAGGGTTTATGCTTATGATTGGTCGGTTGCTTCTTGGAAATATGAATTGAGACGATGGGGCAGAGGATTCTCTAGAAATGTGCGTGTGTGTGTGTGTGTGTGTGTGTGTGTGTGTGTGTGTGTGTGTGTGTGTGTGTGTGTGTGTGTGTGTGTGTGTGTGTGTGTGTGTGTGTGTGTGTGTGTGTGTGTGTGTGTGTGTGTGCGTGCGTGCGTGCGTGCGTGTGTGTGTGTGTTTGACTGTTTGTGTGTGTGTGTGTGTTTGACTGTTTGTGTGTGTGCGTGTGTGTGCGTATTTGTGTGTGTGTGTCAGGATGCACTATCATACCAGCCTCTCTCTCCATCTCTCTCTATCTCTCCCCCGGGCACCTCATCTGTTCAGTTCCCGTTAATAAGACGAAGATAGTACGATTCTTTTATTGCCGAAAAATGCTTGCAAAGTTTGTACGTTGATGATTTTATGGGCGTTTTTATTGACCTTGGATCATAATTCAGTGTGTTTCAAGCACTTCCTAATGTTCCCAGAGTGTATGCCGGCTCCGCTGCAGACAGAGAGAGAGAGTGTGTGTGTGTGTGTGTGTGTGTGTGTGTGTGTGTGTGTGTGTGTGTGTGTGTGTGTGTGTAGGTGTGTGTGTGTGTGTGTGTGTGTGTGTGTGTGTGTGTGTGTGTGTGTGTGTGTGTGTGTGTGCGTGTGCGTGTGCGTGTGAAACCGTGGGCCGTGTCATCCCTGTTTGTTTTCAGATTTGACAACGGCAGAAAACAGTGGCCACGGGACTGACTGGTTCACTGGGACACAGCCTTGCCTGCTAGGTCAGTTAGTTAGTAACTGTCGTTTTCAGTCAGTAGGATAGTCAGTCAGCCAGTGAGTCTGATAGTTAGCTTGATCGAGCCAGCTACATCTGAGCCCTGGGAATAGTTAGTTAGATAGTAAATCAGTTACTGTAGTTGGTGACTCTCGTTGGACAGTAAGTTACCTAGCTTGTTGGCTAGCTACATCGCTTACTAACTGAGCTAGCGAGCCCTGAGCCCTAAGAATACCTAGTTAGATAGTTAATCAGTTAGTTAGTGACTCTCGTTGTAAGTCAGTTAATCAGTCCGATTGTTAGCCAGCTACATCGCTTGCTAACCAACTGACTTTGTCAGCTACACCTGAGCCGCTGGGAATCACCAGGTCTTCATGAGAATATCTCATCAATCCGACCAGTTCCCCCCGGGTTAGTGCATCCAGCTTCGAGAGTCCAGGGCTGGGCTCAGGGAGGCTGGCTCCCCATGGTCCCCCCCCCCCCCAGAGCCAACTCCTCCCCACCAGATGTCTGACAGATTGCTCCCCATAAAGGTCTCCACTTTCACGCTGCTCCGTGGTGCTGCGAAACAGAGGTGAGGGGGGTTTACGTGCGTGTTCTGCCCGCAGTTGTTAAATTTCTTACGCTCAATTAACAAGACATGTTTGTGAGGACAATCTATCAGGATTTCACAACATTGCTATCCGGCGGTGGAGTGTGAGGTGAGGATGATAGTTGGGGACATGGCCCTCATAACTCCACCCTCCACGAAGTCCCTCGGAAACCAGAAATGCACGTTATTCCACAGCTAGGATGAAGCATTTTTACTTCCTTGTCGCGGTCGTCAAACTGAAGTTGACTTAATCCGCGCTCATATCATCATCAGATGTTTTTTTTATTATTAAGTGAATACGTAGATGCCGGCTATTAATTATTGTAATTAATAGCCGGCATCACACACACACACACACACACTACCTGCTCCCAGCACAAATGGGGTCAATAGTTAATTGACCCCATTTGTGCTGGGAGCAGGTAGTGTGTGTGTGTGTGTGTGTGTGTGTGTGTGTACATCTGTGTACTCATTTTTGTGCAAATGCATGCATTGTGTTGGTTGAATGGTTTGTGCCCCTTCAGTGAGAGCGGGGGTATCCCAGGAGTGGGAGTTTTGTGTGTGTGTGTGTGTGTGTGTGTGTGTGTGTGTGTGTGTGTGTGTGTGTGTGTGTGTGTGTGTGTGTGTGTGTGTGTGTGTGTGTGTGTGTGTGTGTGTGTGTGTGTGGGCAGCCTCCACCGCAGACACTTTCCTATGCACATAAAAGATGGAGCGATGAAACATTGATAGAAGTCTCCCACTTTGACGTAAGCCAACGCGTCACCGTTCACTTATAGTGGGATGAATATTTTAAAAGCCTATACGGTGGGGGGAGAGGGACATTAGAGGGGGTTAAATCAAAGGCTAATCACATCTCTTTGCAGCATTGACTTCTTAATCTCAGATGAAGTATCAATGCTGTGGTATACCCGCTGTGTTAGATCATGTATATTATATATATTTGCCTACATGCAGCTCCCCACACACAGTCAAATCAATACTAGGCTTCAGATTAAAACGAAGTTACTCTAAAATAGTCTACCTCTATACGCGTTTATACCGGCGTTCAATTCCATTGAGATTAGTCGAATATAGGTCAATGCCATTTCGACGGTGACATTCCACTCAAAATAACCCGAGTAAAATATACACCAAAGGCAAGATACACACGGCATTGGCTCGGCTTTTATAATTTTTATCAGTCATTTCTCATGAAAATCCAAACAGAAGTGCTGCCTGCTGGGAAGGGTGAGTAAGGAGCGGAGAGTTCAGTGCGCTGGAAAAAAGGTGCTCCATGGGTTTAGTCGGAATTCGGCATTGTGTGAACGGCACACAAGCGTCGCGCGGCGACACGCACGTAGCGGTGCGCCGGCGGCGGAGCTGACACCAAGACATTCCGGAGAATCCTCGGAAACCAAAAAAAGGGCAACACACTGATGAAGGAACTGAATTCGTCAATGTGATTACCTTCGAAGATAGCGGACCATTCCCTCCCAAACTATTGGGGGCTTCTGAATAGGATCGCAAAGTGGCCAAACAATGGAAAACAGAGAGTGTGTTTGTGTGTGTCTTTGCGTTTTGCCGCTCGTGGAGTAGGACTGGTGGTTTTTAATAGAAGCCGCTGCTGATCGCGGTGGGCAGGACGCGGCGGAGCGCGCGATGACACCAGACGGAGAGAGCGACGGCGCGACAAGAATCAGGACACAATAGGACGTGATAGTGTGCACGCGGAGAGGTACTGCCCCAGATCCGTGACATCCCCGTGGTTCGGTGGTTCAGTGACTCTTTATTTATCGTTGGTTTGTAATCGCACACCCGCCAAGACGGGCTGTTCCAACCACCATTCATATCCGTGCGTAAATGGAGTGTTTGTCAGTGCGTGTGGAGGATTCCTGCGTTTGTTTTGCATATACGTTCGTCGCGAGCGGCTCCCTCTCTGGCCCTTGACCTTTTACGCACTAGATGTAGACAATCCAAGACTTCCTTTTACGTCCATATCTGCCATGAGGCTGCGGTGGTGATGGCGACGCCAACGGAGCCTGACGCACGCAAAGAAAAAGGGTCCCGGGCACCGGAACGCAACGGCTACGTGAAAGCACGTGCGACTCCGATTCCCCTGTGCAGCGACCCACGGGATCACGACGCACCGTGGTGGAAGCTGGCCACGCTCACCGACCGAGTCTGGAGTTCCCGTCCACTCCGGTGCGCGGTGTGTGTGGGATCCCTCTCGGTTGTTTTCGCTCTGCTGCTCGTTCAACGTGCAGACCGGAGCTCTGAGGTCAGCAGTGGCAGCAGCCTACTCTCTGCGTCGTCTCCCGTTCAGTTGGCGTCAGACAGCGCAGCGGAGCTGTTGCAAACTTGCTGGAGCGCGGTGGTCTCGCCAGTGCTGAGCCTCACGTGTGCCTTCTTCTGGGTGGGTTTGTACTCGATTCGCTGCGGAGTGCTCATTCCGGCCGCCCTTTTCCTTTTAACAGTTTGCCACCTGGCCGAAACGGCGGCGCGGTCTCTCTTGTGGCCCGGGACCGATGAGCAGCAGCTGTTTTCATCCACTTCCACAGCCTCCAACGCGGTCGTGCTCCTCGCCTGCCTGGCCGCCGGTGCACTCATGGTAGCGCGGCTGAACCAGGGAATCTCAGTGGTCGTGTGCGTCAGCGTGGTCCGGACTATCTCCCTCATCTCCCTGCACAAGGTACGCGCCACTTGGAGACCCTACGTGGCCTACCTGGTCGGCGTGCTGGGCATCCTACTGGCGAGGTATGCTGACAAGCTCCTGCAGAACCCAGCAAGGATACATAAGGAGGGCTGTACCCCCGTGAGCGGAGCGAGGGGAGAGATCCCTGCGTTTAAAAGGCGAAGGAGGTCCAGTGGTTCTGTGATCATATCGTCAGACATGGCGCACAGTCAGCCCAACAGCAGCAAGTCACACCGGAGGACCTCTCTGCCCTGCCTCCAGCGGGACCAGGTGAGCACTTTGGGGGTTATTCTGTCCCAGCCGGAGTTGGCCTACAGCTTGTTTTGTTCCGTTTGGGGGTCTTTCGCTGTTACCCGTCCCGAGTTGAGATCGCTTCGCAGGACAGTTGAGAAGCCTCGAAGTCATGTTTAGTGATGGGTGATCGGTTGTTCGTGTTTTAGATGGGTTGTTTAACAGTCTGAACGATGCTTTCCCCAGGAATGAATAATAGTTTGGATCAGGCTTTTGATAACGCGCACAACAACAACAACATTTCACCACCACAACTAACAATAACAATATACTCATAGTATCATAGTAATAATACTACTAATAATAATATTCATAATAATAATACCCATAACACCAATAATTACAATAATAATTATAACGATGATAATAATAATAATAATATCTTGAATCTAAATGATGTCTGAATACATTTCTGAATGGGTTTATCTGAGGATCTGGGTTGCTTTCATCTGTCATCGTTGTGGGTTGCATGTGTGTGTGTGTAGATGATCTAGTTTGAAAGCTCTGCATACTCCGAGTGGCTGGCCGTCATTGCTAGGCATGCATGGCGTCATTCCTACAATCTACATTTTTAAACACATAAGTGGATGCAGCTAAAAGCCCAAGTTAAATTGAAGCAACTGAATAAAACAAGGAACCAGACGGGTAATGTGTTCATATTCAGGAGGAGGAATGACCTCAATGTTCTCCAATGAAAAAGACAAAAAGAATCATGAAGTAAAGATTACTGGTTCCACTCCCTCTCGCTCTCTGGAGATAAAATACCAAATTTGGTCTTTTTTTAGACAAAGCATTCTTATTTTAGCAACATTGCTTTCAAATGATCGCAAGCGAGGGGAGTTGAGGATACAATTTCAATGATTAACCCAGCGATTATTAATGTGACTCTGCAGATATATCTCAACCTATTTCACTTCTCTCTCTCTCTCTCTCTCTCTCTCTCTCTCTCTCTCTCTCTCTCTCTCTCTCTCTCTCTCTCTCTCTCTCTCTCTCTCTCTCTCTCCCTAAGCCATTTTGCCTGTATCAATGTGTTTATATATATAGAGCAAAACACAGAAAGAGAAGGGGGGAAAGAAAAAGTGAAATACAATGAGTGAGTGAAAGGGATATTCAGTGAAAACACAATGCATGTTGAATCACACACACACACACACACACACACACACACACACACACACACACACACACACACACACACACACACACACACACACACACACACACACACACACACACACACACAGACACACACCACATCACAGACACACGTGTGCGGGTGACTTTGAGGTGTGATCCAGGAGCAGACCTGACTCAGTGAACAGTGTGTGTGTCCAGTATCTCTCTCTCTCTCTCTCTCTCTCTCTCTCTCTCTCTCTCTCTCTCTCTCTCTCTCTCTCTCTCTCTCTCTCTCTCTCTCTCTCTCTCTCTCTCTCTCTCTCTCTCTCTCTCTCTCTCTCTCTCTCTCTCTCTCTCTCTCTCTTCACACCACGGAAAATCAATGAGCACACAAGCGAGCGTCTGAATGGGAAACACATTTTCTTCTGCCCGTTCCTTGGGGATCAAAGCGCGTCTCGCCGTGACCCCCGGTGCCGTTTGGGTTACGGAGCGCAGTCAGCCCGCTCACTTCAAAGATGTCCCCCGCTCTCTGGGCTGCTGCTGGGGTGCAGCTCACTGCTCTGTGCCATTCTTACTTCTCCTCTAGCATTTTGCCTCCCATGTTCCCATGTCTCTGAGATCCAATTGGATTCAATAAGAAAATACATATGTTTTTATGTATATTCATATCTGTATGTATGTATATGTATAGGTATATTTTTTCTATATGTATATATACATATCTTTACATATATATTAAAACATATATATATATGTGTTCATATGTATGATTAACCTGAATTCAAAGTATATCCAACTATTCCTTTTATTATTAATGGTGTTGTATTTTTTGATGGTAATGTTTTATGGTAATGCTGTTCTGCAACGAGAATGATCTGGAAACTCCATATTTGTTTAATATGGAAAAAAGGTTTGACCCCGCTTTCGTCTTAAATTTTCAATTTGAAGCATACCTATAAAGTCAAGGTTGCGGTATGCTTTATAATAATATTGGAAAATATTATTTTTCTGCAGTATTTTAGTAGTAGTAGTATCTAGCTGGGATGAGGATCCATTACATTAACAAAGCCTGAAATACTGAGAATTATACAAGGGGCCATGACATCAGTAATAACTCATCTATAGCTCATTATTGTGTTCACGAGGGAAAGTGATCATGTTTGTGTGTCTGTGTGTGTGCGTGTGTATGCGTGTGTGAGTGTGTTCGTGTGCGTGCTTGCATGCATCCTTGCGTGCAAGCGTGCATTTATCTGTGTGTGTGTCTTTGTTTGTTTGTGTGTGTGTGTGTGTGTGTGCATTTGTGATGTTCCATATATCAATGCTTCACCATTGCTAGAGCCCTCTAGTGATAACTGTTCTCTATTACAATACCCTGCGTTGTCTGAGGCTGCTGCAGTATTGCGATCTTTTGATCAAATCTTCGGGGAAATTGGAACATGTTCATGTTAATTCATAACAGCTGTGGTGTGTGTGTGTGGTTGCCTGCCCAAATTAGGAAACATCAAAATTTGGGTCAAATATTGTACACACATTATTTGTACGGGATCTCTTTCACATCTCATCAAACAGACATACTTTTAGATATGCATTAAATGAACGGCAAGTTAATTTGTCATTCAAATGTAACTTAAAGAGGTTCAGGGTTAAATCTATAAAACATTACCTCCCCAAGTTGTGAACTCACAACAAGTCCCTGATTTCCACCGGCTGGTTGGGTGCTTGCGTCCATGTGCCTCTGTAAACCATGGCAAAACAACATAAGGTGTACCAACTTGTTGTTGTGACAACAATGCGAAAAACACCTCTCTCAGCAAAACCCCACAATGAACTTGGCGACCACTGGCAGACGCTACGTCAATGCAGGGTCTTGGCCGGCCCTCGACATTGACCCAGTGATCGCCTGCCTCTGGTTAAGACACACACTCGCACGCACGCACGCACGCACGCACGCACGCACGCACGCACGCGCGCACGTGCACACACACACACACACACACACACACACACACACACACACACACACACACACACACACACACTCACACTCACACATGGTGTGCATGTGTGTTGTCCTGCCCATGTCTTGTCTGTGTGGTCTGTGGTGTGTAAACAAACCCCTGCTGACCCACGCTAGTCATCGCTGACACACGGGCTGCGGGGCCCGGTCCCATAGGGGGGTCAGATCAGGGCTGTGGGAGGGCTCAGAGCAGGCTAACGCTGACGCTAGCCTAATGCTAGCCCCCCGGAGGACAGCCCCGTGAGCGACGTGAGGAGTTTTGTAGTCTGCGTAGTCTCCGGCATGTTGCTCATCGCTGTGTTAAACTGATTTACGATGTTTTCCAGCTAAAAAGTCGGGAGGGGGAGCAACAAGGGCTGCATCTGCAAACTAATGTTTGCATTATTGCGGCGTCGGAGAGCGACGTGAGTGATGGTGTGTGCATGAGAGTCGACAGAGCTTTGTGTGCGTTTCCTTTTATGTTCGTCCCCCCCTCAGGAAGTCTCTCCTCCCGACTCGTCTTAAGTGTCTTACATAAAGATCCTTGAGATGGATAGTCGCTGTGTGGATATCGTTTATTCTGAAAATAAATAGAGAGAGGAGAGGGAGAGAGAGGAGAAGGGGAGAGAGGAGGGGGAGAGACAGAAGAGAGGAAGAGGAGAGGAGGGGGAGAGGAGAGGGAGAGAGACGAGAGGGAGAGAGACGAGAAGGGGAGATTGAGGAAGAGAAGGAGAGAGGAGAGAGGAGAGAGGAGGGAGAGAGGAGATGGGGAAAGAGTAGAGGGAAAGAGACTAGAAGGGGATAGAGAGGAGAGAGGGAGAGAGGTGGGGGGAGAGATGAGAGGGAGAGAGGGAGAGGGAGAGATGAGAGGGAGAGAGGAGAGGGAGATAGAGAAGAGGGGGAGAGAGGAGTGGGAGAGAGAGGAGAGGGAGAGAGGAGAGGGAGATAGAGAAGAGGGGAAGGGAGGAGTGAGAGAGAGAGAGAGAGGAGAGGGGGAGAGAGGACAGAGAGAGGGGAGGAGGAGAGGGGGAGAGTGGAGTGGGGGAGAGTAGAGTCGGGGAGAGAGGAGAGGGAGAGAGAGGAGAGGGAGAGAGAGGAGTGGGGGAGAGAGGAGAGGGAGAGAGAGGAGTGGGGGAGAGAGGAGAGGGGGAGAGGGGAGAGAGGAGAGGGGGAGAGAGGAGAGGGAGAGAGAGGAGAGGGGGAGAGAGGAGAGGGGGAGAGAGGAGAGGGGGAGAGAGGAGTGGGGGAGAGGGGGGAGAGAGGAGTGGGAGAGAGAGGAGAGGGGGAGAGAGGAGAGGGGGAGAGAGGAGTGGGGGAGAGAGGAGAGGGGGAGAGAGCCCCTGAGTCTGTTCTTCCTCCTTGAAGCTGCCGCCACGGTTTCCGCCCTCGCCGCCGTGGCCGGCGCGCTCCGAGCCGGGCGCAGAGAGCTCTGAGATGATGTTTCACTCCGCTCAAGTGCACATTTAATAAACGGCCGCTCTCCCGGCTTATGATCACAGACTGGCTGCCAGCGCCTGTCATCGCCCTAAGTAGCTGGATTTCAAAAAAGCGTCCGGGTCGTCCACCCTGTCGCCTGGCCCAACGAGAGAAAGACGTTATTAGCTGTATCGGATAGAGTTTTGTGCGTGTGTGTGTGTGTGTGTGTGTGTGTGTGTGTGTGTGTGTGTGTGTGTGTGTACATGATAGTGTGTTTGTCAGTGTATGTGTGCGTGTACATGAGTGTGTGTGTGTGTGTGTGTGTGTGTGTACATGAGTGTGTGTGTGTGTGTGTTTGTACGTGAGTTTGTGTGTGTACATGATAGTGTGCTTGTCAGTGTATGTGTGCGTGTACATGAGTGTGTGTGTGAGTGTGTATGCACACACTTGAAACATGTTTTTACAAGTGCGTGCTTTTACGAGTGTGTGTGTACGGGTGTGTGTAGTGTATGCATATGTGTGTGCACATACAAGTGTATGTGTGTGTGTGTGTGTGTACATGTATGTCTATACGATGTGTGTGTACATGTGTGTGTGTGTGTGTGTGTGTGTGTGTGCTGGGACAGGTTGAGCTCTAATGGGAGGTGACCACACTCGTCCCTTCACATTGCGGTCGGGAGGATATGGAACTCAGAAGGAAGAGGTGTGGACCGCTCTGATAACTTTCCGTGGAGTGGACCCCCTCGCCCCTCGCCCCTCGCCCCTCGCTGCTCACTCTCACCCTCCGTACTTCCCCCTCCCCTCACCGGGGGCCATGCCTTGTTTTCTCTCTAGCTCTCTTGGTCCCTCGACCGGGACTCTCACCTGTGAAACCACGCGCCGACTAGACTCCCGGTAACCCGGAGCCAAGCAGGTACGAGCGGGAAGCGCTGGGGGGAACGTGCCATGCTGGGAGAAGTACACAGAAGGCACTACAGCCGCGGATTGGGCAACCGTGCCCGTGTGCTGCCAGCTCATTGGCTGCTCGTCTCAAGCCCCCTTAAAAGTGAGGCTCCGCCCCCCCCCAGCCCCCCTCGCTGTCACCTGCCCAGCCCTCGGGCTCGGCTCCGGGGTCTGCGCTGCGTCCTCTCGCTGACACCAACACAAACATCAGCCCGGGATCTGAGGAGGAGATACTTCCCTCGACTCGGAGGATAAAGATATTCCTGAGATCTATGTTAATGACTTCCTGTGGACTCCAGAACACAATTATTGTTGCCGTTGTAAACGTTTCCAGTTTCCCCGAGTCAAACTGAACTGCAGTGTAAGTGAATCGTGTCCCTGGACGGGGACGGGGGACGGGGGACGGGGGACGGGGGGGGGCTGATGGTCTTCAGGCAGAGATTTACTATGGGTCCCAGCGCGCTCTCTTTATCCAGGAAGAGAAGAGCTTGTTTGTATTCTAAACAAACACAATGGGTCTTTTCCTCCTTCCCTTTTCGAACTATTAGGGCCCAGGAGTCTGGGAGAGACCTGACATAAACCACACTCCCCCCTCTCTCGGCTTCTCTGTCATGTGGAACAGATCACCTTCCCCTGATTGGCTGAAACCGGTGGGATCCCTTTTCTCGGTTCTTGCCGGGATCTTTATTTC
>NC_079420.1:8223018-8225518 GCF_026213295.1 Gadus chalcogrammus
TCTCTCTCTCTCTCTCTCTCTCTCTCTCTCTCTCTCTCTCTCTCTCTCTCTCTCTCTCGCTCTCTCCCCAAGGGTTGGCTGCTTGTGAGTCTTAAATCAGTAAATATGAGAATCCCCTCCCCCTCTGCTGCCTATTGCTCCGTTCCCCCTGCTGGCACCCAGTGACGTGCCCTTCAGAGGGCTGGACCTGTGTTCCATTGATCTGTGTGCTCTGCTCTGCCCGGAGAGTCACCCTGAAGATGGACCGGCTAGACGGGGGCGTGTCCGTGGTATCCGCTTGCACTTCCGTTCGCACTTCTTGGCAACGATCAATGGCTTTGGGTGGCATGCCTCTCCATTCATGTTGTTAGAGCTTATGCTTTGGTGTGTGTGTGTGTGTGTGTGTGTGTGTGTGTGTGTGTGTGTGTGTGTGTGTGTGTGTGTGTGTGTATCTGAATGTTTGCAGGTGTGTTATTGCCTGTGAATGTGTGCGTCTCTGTGTGTGTGTGTGTGTGTGTGTGTGTGTGTGTGTGTGTGTGTGTGTGTGTGTGTGTGTGTGTGTGTGTGTGTGTGTGTGTGATTGCCTGTTTGTGTTTGTTTGTCTATGTGGTTGTTTGCAAGTATGTGATTGCCTTATGTATGTGTGTGCGTGTGTTTGTGTGATTGCCTGTGTGCGTGTGTTTGTTTCATTGCCTGTGTGTGTGTGTTTGTCTCTTTGACTGTTTGCAAGTGTGTGATTGGCTGTATGTACGTGTGTTTGTTTGCATAAGTGGCTGTGGACATGTGTGATTTTCTTTGGGTTGGTGTGTGTGACCATACATGGGACATGTGCGTAGGCGTGTATATGTGTGAACGTTTGTGTGCTCAGCCTTCATGGGAAACAGAAAACCACAACATGTGAGCATTTCTGAAAAGACGCCAGGCATTTTGTTTTGGATTCCCTTCGAGAAGATCCTCTACGGGAGGCCAATGTGGCGTCACACAGAATACTTATTTTGCGATCGGTATATACTTGATAGACGACGACAATGAGAACTTCCCGTATTGTAAATATGGAACTTTTTCCTCGTACGAACAAATTAATTTGAAAATGGAACTCGCAGCGTTGCGATTGCGAGTGAGATTAGGCGTAACGTGCCTCTGCTTTAATGGTTTGCTGATGTGCCCTTGGGCCTCCTCACGTTTCCCCCGTCTTCTCTCTCTCTCAGCAGAATGTTTTCCATTAGCTGCTGTTCCATTCATACTTGCTGATCTCCGCTAGCTTCTCTGGGGATGGACAGCTGAAATCAAATCTGCAAAGCTTGAAGTCAAAACTACCTCTGGTCTTTTTGTCTCTCCTCTACTCCTCTCCTCTCCTCTCCTCTCTCCTCCTCTCCTCTCCTCTCCTCTCTCCTCCTCTCCTCTCCTCTATTCTCCTCGCCTCTCCTCTCCTCTCTTTTACTCTCCACTCCTCTCCTCGCCTCTCTTCTCTCTCCTCTCCTCTCCTCTCTTCTCCTCTCCTCTCCTCTCCTCTCCTCTCCTCTCCTCTCCTCTCCTCTCCTCTCCTCTCCTCTCCTCGCCTTTCTTCTCTCTCCTCTCTTCTCCACTTCTCTCTTCTCCTCTCCTCTCCACTCCTCTTCTCTTCCCTCCTCCTCTCCTCTCTCCTCTTCTCTAATGTTCTGCTCCCTTCTTTAGTCTTCTCATATCTGCTCTGTTCATCTTTATTCATCGCTATTCTTATCTTCCGCCAGTTTCGCTGTCTCTCTTGTTATCATTCTCTTTGTTATCCGTTCCACTGATCCGTCCGTCCCAGAGAGGTGAAAAGGAGTGGCCTGTGACAGTGGCTTGACGAGGAAAGGATCTAACAAGGTCCTGCGTCTCGATTATAGCTCTGAGGTTAGACATGAACACCCCTGAGGTCCACCCTGGGCTTGTGTGCATCTCCTTATCTCACTGTGCATGATTGTGTATCAAAACTTCTCTACTCTCTCACCCCCCCTCCATTTTGCACTCTCTCTCTTTCATTCCCTCTCTTGCTGTCTTTCCCTACTGTTCTCTTTATCTCTCTATCTGTCGCTTTCTCTCACTTTCTTTCTCTCTAATATCTTCTCTAATCTCCTGTCTCCGTTCAGAGCTAATGTGGCTGGTGTTTATTCACTTTCTTGTTATTCCTCTTCTTCTTCTTCTTCTTCTTCTTCTTCTTATTTGTGCTCTGACTCTGTGGCTGAACAGGAGAATGACCCTTGAACAGGAGGTCTTCCCTGCATCCATTCCACTTCTTAAACAATAATCTGCTTGGCAGGTCACTAGCGGTGCTATGGAGATGTTTTAGAGAACGGTGGTTACATTCTGCGGGTGATTCATCCAGAGCTCCCTCTCTCTACCTCTCCGGGAGAGAGAGGGAGAGCGAGACAGAGAGAGATAGTGAGAGAGAGAGAGAAAGTGCGAGAGACAGAGAGACATAGACAAAGACAGAAAAAGAGAGACAGAATGACAAGAGTGTGAGAGAGAGAGAGAGTGTGCGAGAGGGAGAGCGAGAGAA
>NC_079420.1:8230518-8252523 GCF_026213295.1 Gadus chalcogrammus
CCTTCACTTTCATTAGTTCTCCTTTTGCTTTGTTCCTTCTCCCTTTTTCTTCTCCTTACCAAGGTGCCAAGAAAATGCTGAAACAAACAAATGTCTCCATTAGAAAAGGTTATTTGGAAAGATATTACACTGTGTTATCTCATATTTTGTATTATTTTCTTATCTTTCCCCTTTCTTTCCTATTCTTTTCTCCTTCTTTTCCTACTCGTTCGCAATCTTTCCTAATGTTTCCCATTCTTTCCTTTTCCCTCTCCACTCCCTTGTCCTTCTTTCCCGGTCTTTCCCATCTCATCCCATCCCATTAATTCCCCATCCCACAGCCCAATCTAGCCCAATGAGTGGTAAACGGTCGTGCCGCGGTGCTCTGCCATCTCTTTTAATTGGGAGGGCATCGCTGCGGGCGGAGAGATGAATTAGTCATTACGGCGACAACATTACGGCATCGAGCTGCGGCTCCATTAGCGAGGCCGCGGCCGCATACGTTCTCGCTCGCTCTCTCGTTCCCGCCGTCGTCGTAATGATCGTTTATTAAGCTGCTGTTCTGAGAGTCGTTCTGCGCGCCGGGCGCCCTCGCCCCTTTCCACGGTCAGTGACCACGCCGTCGCCGCGTGTGTAATGGGTGTAATGCTGTTACCGTAATAGTATTCCGATAAAAGTCATTCACGACTTTCGCTCTTACAGGAGTGTATCGGGTGACGGGATCGGACCAGGAAGGTAACTCGTGGTTAGGATTACCCCAGAAGGCCGGTGGGTACATTATTCAACACCCCGAGTCCCGGGTGTTGAGTTTCTATGATTGATTACATCTCTTTTAAAGGGACATCGTGGATTAGACCAAAATAGATTATGGACAACAAGGGTGTGAGTGTGAAGCTGAACGTAGCACGTTGAATATCACAGCTTGTGTATTTGTAGTTGATGCACATAATCTGCAAATTGATTTTCTAATGTACATTGCAAACCTAAATGATGACCATTGAAATCCTAATAAAACGAAAAGCGGTTGTCCGACTGACAATCGCTTTTCGTTCTTCGTCGGCCAACGTTTGCAGCTCCGACTCGTGACACATGATGTCACCCGTCCGTGGCGGCGGTCCCGTTGCTTAAAACAACTTTGTTAAGCAACAGCGAGGTTGTAAACAAACAACCCTACAAACCACGGAGCACTTCTTCTTCTTCCTCACACTCAAACCCTCCTTCACTGCAGAACCCACTCTGAGGAGAAGGGGGATGGCCATGTGGGAGCGTGAAGGCCAACCCTGGCCCGATGCAGACACAGGTTCTGCTGAGCAGGGCAGCGAAGTCTCTGCGACATTGAGGTTCTTAGGAAGGTATATACGCCCTCGGTCATCCAGCGTTGAGCTATGGCTATAGCTTGATAGACATCACAGGGGGGAAAACATTGTCGCTTTGTGCCGTTTCCTTATAGGGGATTTGAAAACGTGCAAAATAAAAAACACCATCGTATTAGGACAGCTACTGTTTTTCAAACGTTCCTAAAAACGTACAGGCAGCTGCTTCTTCTGTGGTTTTTCATAGTTCCTGTCAGTGTGTCTCGTTAACAACTAGAAGCAGCGTTCTTTAAAAGCTAAGCGCTCCTTCTGGGTGGGATGTGGTGGGTCACGGTGACATGAGGCGAGGTATGCGGCCCTCCGGGACGGGGTTTGAAGACGGGGGCCGTCTCAGTAGCACCTGGCCTGGGCCCAGGGCCTCGGACGTGGGGGAGCGAGAGGTTGCGTGAGCACACCGCTCATTAAGCCCCCCGGCCCGCCAGGTGGACTGCAGCTTGGGTTTACACACGCACACACACACACACAGACACACACACACACACACACACACACACACACACGCATATCTGCATACACACGCTCGCACGCACACACATTTGAACGTACGTACGCACGCACAAACAAGCATATGCATGCACACACACACACACGCGTGCACAATCCTGCACGCACACCCACCCACACACACAAAGACACACACACACTCACACACATTCATGCATGCACACCCACCCCCACACACACACACACACACACACACACACACACACACACTTACTCTCTCACACCGCCACGCACACGCACACGCACACGCACACATATACAAACATATGACATTTGGCTCACATAGCCTCTAATGGGATCATCCTCAGTGTGTTATCAATGTAACTCTATCAGTGATAATGCAGAGTGTAATCAGTCTCAGGTTCTGCCTCGAGTGGAGTCCCATTTGCCGTGCTGAAGCGACAGGCACCTTTTGGCCTGAATGCAATAAGTGGACTTACGTCATCCACATTAAGGCCAGCTCAAAGCAGAGATATTGAACTCAGAGGCAAGGGGTAAATTACAATTTGTAACTTAGCTGTGAAATACCTTATATGGACAAAACAGGACCATGTTTCTAACTGTCAGTAGCTGCTGCTTATAATTAAGTTTCACAGTATCATGAGAAGTGTAATATATATGATAGTGATATGATAATATATAATTTCATATCTACATTTACAATATATATCTGTTATAATAATAACAACAATAGATATAATAATAACGTACAATAGTTTCATTACTTTTCATATGCACGTTACAATGGAATACTATTTAATTGTGTCCCTCATGTAGAGTGCTCCTAATGATGAATAACTATTGTGAATTGTGAAATAATTTCAGGGGGTGAAGACGGAGAGGAATATATCATGAAGTCCTTGTTATTTCTGACTTTGACCCAGTGTGTTTTGGACTGCAGACAGTGTTGCGACAGTGCCGGTGTGAGCTGGTAGCCGGCCCGGGGCCCTGGTCCTGCCCTAATGGCCTTGGCAATAGGGAACGCATATAGACTTAGTAATGGAGTCTCGGCCATGTGTTTGTCTCCTCCTGCCCTGCTCTGATTGGTCGCTGGTTCTTAATTACCTCTGCAACTGTTTATCCATGCTGTTTGCTCAGATCCTTATCAGCCCTAACAGTGTTTTAACTCCCACGGAAGAATGTCCAGTGTGAGCATGTAGGAGAAGCCGAGAGGAAGTGTGTGTGTGTGTGTGTGTGTGTGTGTGTGTGTGTGTGTGTGTGTGTGTGTGTGTGTGTGTGTGTGTGTGTGTGTGTGTGTGTGTGTGTGTGTGTGTGTGTGTGTGTCTGTTTGTCTGTTTGTCTGTGTTTCTATGTGCATGTGTTTCCATGTGTGTCGATGTGTGAGTCTGTGCGTGTGTGTCTGTTTGTGAGTGTGTGTGTGTGTGTGTGTGTGTGTTTGTGTGTCCGTGTGTGTGTCCATGTGTGTGTGTGTGTGTGTGTGTGTGTGTGTGTGTGTGTGTGAGAGTGTGCATGTCGTTGGATATGTTTGTAGACAGGGGTTAAAGAGTATGGAATGCAGAACATGCAGATTGTGCAGAGTGATATCTGGGTGGTGGTTGATCTTGTTTTGCGTCTCATAGTCAGGATGCAGGCTGGACGACCAATCAGGACACATTCATGGCCCTGAGTACGTTTTATTGGTCTGTGAATTGAACTATAACTAAAGTTATATCAAAAAATGCATCCCCTTTTGAAAATGGCGGTACCTTTATGAAAACTCAGTGTCCATCTGCACTCGGTATGAAAGGTTTTTCTCTTTGTTAGGTCAAGGTATAAGAATGTTTCCTTTTAAACTGTGCATATAGGTGTCTGAGTGTGTGTGTGTGTGTGTGTGTGTGTGTGTGTGTGTGTGTGTGTGTGTGTGTGTGTGTGTGTGTGTGTGTGTGTGTGTGTGTGTGTGTGTGTGTGTGTGTGCAAATGTCTGCGTGCATCTCTGTGTGTTTATGTGTGTGTAACCCAAGCCTTGGCCATCTGTGTGTGTGTGTGTGTGTGTGTGTGTGCACGCGCGGTTTTGTGTGTGTGTGTGTGTGTGTGTGTGTGTGTGTGTGTGTGTGTGTGTGTGTGTGTGTGTGAGTAATGGACGCTGTTTTATTGGCCAGCTCTTCAGCAGACTCTATGAGTAATCACATAATGCCTTCTCTGACGTCAGAGACGTTGCCGTGGAAACGCACTGCGCCCGGCTCTGGGCGGGCCTTCCCCTTTCTTTTTTTCCCTCTCCTCACATCTCATCCTGTATGCTTAATACTCCACAGCCCAGATGGAAGCGCTGCTTCTCTGTCTGATATAGATCTCCAGTCTATAGATTTATAAAACACCCACGGTACAACACACACGCTCTCAAGAATGGGACTTTTTCGTCTCCTCTGTTTTATTTATCACTTATTTCGGGGTGTTTTATATCTTTTCCTTTGTTCCCTGTTTTTCATTTAATTTCTCTTCGTCTTTTCATCTGATCAGATGGTCCTGTATAAACTGTATCATTGTTTTATATTGTTCTCCATTCATCTTTCCTCTCCTCTCCTCTCCTCTTCTCTCCTCTCCTCTCCTCTCCTCTTCTCTCCTCACTTCTCTCCTCTCCTCTACTCCTCATGGTGCTCGCTCCTCCCCATCTCTCCCTTCTCCTCCCCTCCTCTTCCCTCCCCTCTCCTCTCTTCTCATGTGTTCTCTTCTCTCTTCTCATGTGTTCTCCTCTTCTCCTCTGCTGTCACCTGTTCTCTCCTCCCCTCCCTTATCCTGACCTCACCTCACCTCTGCTTTCTTCTCCCCTCCCCTCTCCTCCCCTCCCTTATTCTGACCACTATCTCTACTCCCTTCTCTCCTCTCTTCTCCTCACCTCTCCACTCTTATTTTCAGTTCCTTCAACCCCGCCTTTGTATTCACCTTTTTCTCCCTCCCTCCACCTTTCTCCCTCCCTCCACCTTTCTCCCAACCTCCATCGTTCTCCCTCCCTCCACCTTTCTCCGGCTCTCTTCCAGCAAACTCTGCAGTGTCCCCTGAACCACCTCTGGGTCTTGTCCCCAGCAGAAGTACTCATTCTTCTCTCTCTGCCTTTCATGTGTTGCTAAATTCCCCTGAACGACTGACCTCTCTCTCTGTCTCTCTGGAAGTCTTTCCTTTATAGTTTTCCGTTTTCCCTTCGCTCGATGCGCTCTGGTGGATGAAAGGAAAACGCGGTCCCTTGTGTAATTGTACCTACAGATGATTCGTACCGTTCCAGGGCTGTCAGTTGGATCCACAGAGGAAACCAGGCAGTCCGGGTTTGAGTTCAGAAAATGTTCAATTTCATGGTCGTTGAATGCAAATCACCCCGTCGAGATTTTAATAAATTGCACATAGTACATTTGGCCGTACAAAGAAAGTACAAAGAGCGATTAAATGTTATTTTCTGTAACTGCTTCAATACGTTGTCGAAGCATTTGTTGACTGTGTGGCGCACAAACACATATGGAAAAAGGAAAGATTCATTTGAAGAGTGCTTCATCATTTCTTTTCCTTCATCTTCTGACTGGCAGGCAAACGGTCAAAACGTCAATAATACGACTTGTCTGGTTATTGTGTTAACTTTGGCCCGCTACACAAACCAAGCCTTTAATGGCTCTGTGTTGTGTTCTCTGTTGTCATCGCTCAAAGGGGAGAGCGTCTCAGAGCACAATACTGGAATCCCAAACCCTTTCCTCCCGAGATGAAAATTGGTCCCTCGCTGTTCTCTTTTATTTATCTTCTTGCTCAAACCGCCACCCCCTGCACTCGTACCGCTCGCTAAATGTCCCGGGCGGTCATGAGTGTGATTGGTGTCTGGTCATCCGGGCGGCAGATTGAGCGGTCATCTGGATGATTTTGTTATACTCGGAAACAGAGACGCTGTTAATGGAACCCCGCTGTCTCTCGCTAACCAACTGGGTGGTTCGGTGGCCGACGCCGTCTCCCCCCTTAGTTCAAGCTCATTGGAAAACCGGGGTTTACTCGGTTTACACGCGTCTCCTTTTTGTGGGTGACAGGAGCGGTGAGGCGTGTGACGCTAGGCTGTGGTGTCGCGGGAAACCGACACAAGCGGCTGAGATCGTCCACCGTCTGCCCACGGCTGACCGAGCTCTCTGTAGGCCGTTGCAGAGCCGTTTCCTGAACCCGGTGACGCTGCAGGAACTTTAGAGCCCACGCAGACGACTCATTGTTGGGGTGAAACTCCAGCCAAAACTCGCAGTTTGACACGGCACAGCGAATTATGAATAGACAAAATGAGAAGGATAACCAGGTTTGCTCAGGAATTGACACTCATAATTGGGGATATTTGGTGTGTTAAGATATTTAACATGATACAATTATATTTATGGAGATTTAACTTGCGAGAAGCGCAATAGTCTTGTAGCCGTTTGGTAATCTTTCAGTTTTGGTCAGTCTATGAAACTTGGACACAAAACATGTCGGATCAGAGCTAAAGCGATCCGCGTTGGAAGCGGTATAGGCGCCGTTCTTCAACCTCCAGGTTGCGGCCCTTCATAGCCGTTTCCTCTAGCGTCACTTTACTGTACATCCAGACGGCGAGGGGGAAAGCGGAGGTCCAGATTTCCGTTGGAGTCATCAGCAGGTTTTTTTCTAACATGCGGCGTGACGCAGGTAGCGGCCAGCTGAGATGTGAGCTCTGTGCGTCCATCCCCCCGGGCCCCCCAGACCCCCAGCTCCCCCAGCACCCATTATGTCCATCCTGGTGCTGCAGTCCTAATCAACTTAGACGGAGGGAAAGTCATTTATTCGAGGATCTGTTTTCCATTATATCAATGCGTGCAACGCAATAAACACGTCGTTCTTTTTACAGGCCGCCGATTCGGCCAACTTTCCGCGGTTTTTTTTTCTCAAACTCCAGGGGTGGTCGGTTGGCGTTTTCTGCTCCTGCATGGCACAGGCCAATCAACAGTGTGTCAGTAACTGTTTCCGACTTTATAGCTCCTTCTTTTCTTTTTTTACGGTGGCCACCTTTCAGTCAAGCATTGTAATTAATTGAACCCCCTTCTCTGCACCTTGGAATACCCTTTTAGGGCTTGAGTTCAGCGGGGGTAAATATACTCGCCTGATGATGCCGCTACTTATTTAGAGTGGCAATGAACGGCCGCTTCATCTAAACCCTCTGCAGAAAGGCCCTTCTTTTTTTTTATTATCACACAACATCAAGTACAGTACAACCCTGGGGATTCTGTCTGTTAAACATTGGCGTGTTCAGCCTCTTCAACGACGTTGCTTGCTCAAACAAAATCAAGCTCCCTTTACATTGCAGTTGCGTTGCTCCCTTGCCCTGATCAACGATTGGCTGATTCAAGGAGATGTGAGGTCAGGAGGTGTTAATAAACGAGGTCCACAGAGGTCCGTGCTGGGTTCAGTCGCATGTCTTCCCAGGGCTGGAGGTTGAGATGGAAGCAGGATGAATGTGGGGAGGGAGATGGTGAAATGGCAAAGGTCTCGGCTAACTGTTTCTTCAGCTGCTCTCCGGGGCTGGCTTTTACTGTTTTGGGAACAAATGAGATTGTGTGACGCAAGCGGAGTCTTTGTTTTTGTCGTTTGGTTTCTTAATAGATTTATTTGAATTTATAATGAAAACCTGTGCTGGTCTTGAACAGTATTTCACTCGTTATCACTTTCTGGTAATGATGTTCTTTTTATTAATGTTATCTCATCCGATGATTGTATATTTTGAGACCAGAGACCAGAATTTTTCAAACTTAATATATTTTAATTGATTTTGAAATAACTAAAGGTGTTAACCAATTCTATGCAAAACATTTTAATGATCCTGGTCCTCTCCCTTGCGAACATGCTTGTAATGAAGTGTAGTTTTCATGTTATTTAACAACAAATTAATTCTAGCTCAAAAGCTGTTCAGTGGATCACAGATGCTTAGGAGAGAAGTTGTATTGTGCTTCTCTGTTATTTCTGTCATCTTCTGTTCTTTCACGTCATCTAGGGACAATCTCTGCCGTAATACAAACATACGACCATCCCTGTCATACATTTTTGACAGATTCTACACATACGCGGTCTCAAGTACTGGCTAAAATGATACTTGGCACAAAGGGGGAATGGTCAAAACTGGTGTGCCCTCTCACCTATAAATCTTTGTATTTATGCCAAAAGTCCTTGAACTCTTGCATGAAAGTATTCCATCACAAGAGCAATCCCAATTAAAATGAACTAACAACTTCATAACCCATGTTACGGTCAAGTTTTTGCAAGATTTTAAACTATCAATCAGGAACTATCATTCATTTGGGTAGCATTATAAAAGTGTAAGACTGTAAATCTCTCTCTCTCTCTCTCTCTCTCTCTCTCTCTCTCTCTCTCTCTCTCTCTCTCTCTCTCTCTCTCTCTCCCATCAGTGAGACAGCGCTGTTGAGAATTAAGATTGATGAACGCCCGGTATGCCTGTGTGGACGTCATAGCTGCTGCTACGTTGTACCTCCTCCCACATGGGCAGCGTTAGCTACATGTAGCGCAGGGGCAGCCTATCACGGGCGGCCATCAGTCAGCCTTCAGGAGCAAAGTGTTCTTTCGTGGAACGTTTTTTTTGTGTGTTTTTACGGTGTATCTGTGTTAAACAAAGGGAAACGCTCGTCCTTGTTGTGTATTTTTACTGGGATTCCTTCCATGTTTGAACAGCAGCTTCAGAAGAAAAGGCGAACAATGTTTTTCCTACCCCGTGGAGAGTTTCACGGTGCTCCCTGCATGTGCACATGAACATCTGTGTGTGCGTGTGTGTGTGTGTGTGTGTGTCTGTGTGTGTGTGTGTGTGTGTCACAGCATTGGCAGAGACCAGCAAGCACATGCAGGCACATACACACACACCGACAAACATACACACACACAAACACAAAAACCCACACACACACAAGCATTCACACGCACACGCGCACACACACATACACACACCAAAAAAAAACACTCAAGCATGCACACACACATACACACACACACACACACACACACACACACACACACACACACACACACACACACACACACACACACACACACACACACACACACACACACACACACACACACAAACACAAAAAAACACACACACACTCGTACACACAAAATAACGCACACAGCTGACACACTGAAACAAAGTTGGTATTAAATATGTGCTGATCTGTGCTGATCTCTGGCGGGACAGCGACTCTCTCCCCCTGGGTGGTCCATCATCATCGTCTCCCAGCAGAGAGCCCCTCTCTAACCATACCAAGTATTACTTTGTCAGAGTAATAATGGGATAGGCAGCGACATGTTCTGCACACGCCAGGCCTTTTTTTGATGTCTAGTAATGTTAACCAATGTGAAAGCATCATGTTGTTGTTTTTTCAGGCTCAAGCAAAATGCTTATGCCTACAATACATTTTTATTTTCATGGCCGGCAAGCTCGGGGTGAATCCCACTGAGTATGAAACTAAGGAAAGATATGTGAGAGACACCGAGGTCAGTGGTTTCACTGGTTTCACTGGTGGTTTACCAGCCCCATTCTGAATCTCCTAATCCTGTTCGTCTGACTCCCCCCCCCCCCCCCGCCCATCACACACACTCTCACACACACACACACACACACACACACACACACACACACACACACACACACACACACACACACACACACACACACACACACACACACACACACACACACACACACACAAACACCCACACCAACACACACACGCAAACATACACACTCGCACTCACTCACGCCCAGACACAGACCCACCCCCTGCTGTCTCGGTTAGCACTTTCGCCCGAACACCGCTGCTTGTTAAGTGACCTTGTCTATCATCTGAAACCCATCTGAGCCTGTGAGTGTGAGGCTTTACCAGCCCACCGGTTCTGTCTCTGCTACTGAGAACACCGGACCATGCTAGCTCTTTTACGAGCTGATAGCATGGTAGCACGCTGACCCAGAGGACAGCCGTGCCTCCCACCTGCGAGAAAAGAGGAAATGGAGAGTTAGGCAACGCATACTGGAACACACATGCAGTTTATTAGTGACTGGGAGTCCCTCGGCACATGCACGCGTACGTTCACACACATAAACAGGCCGCGATGAATGTGCACGTACACACATATGTTCACACAGTTACGCACACAGACAAACCAAAGTACGTCTACAAATGGTCGCACACACCAAAGTATGCACACACACACACACACACACACACACAGTATCCTGACATGTGTTTATGATATGTTGTGAATGTGTCAGTGATTTATAAAGGTTGTAAAGACGGTTGATTTAAACGCATGCGCTGCAGACCATTCTCCTATCTTGTGTTTACTGTGGCGCTGTGGGAATCTTGACGTTATTGTAAATGTACTGTGTGAAGTTTAAGAGTCGGAGAGAGAGGTGTGTGTGTGTGTGTGTGTGTGTGTGTGTGTGTGTGTGTGTGTGTGTGTGTGTGTGTGTGTGTGTGTGTGTGTGTGAGTGCTTGTGTGTGTGTGGTCCTCTCTTGGAACAAGCAGACAATATAGAGTAGTTCGCTGTGTCAGCCCTATGAAAATAAGACGTGACAGGTTCTCGGTCCACGCAGGTGAAATGCCATATGGCTTTTACAATTTAGCATTTGAGTTTCATCTATTCATACATTCCCTCTTCGGCTCAGTGCCTCCTGGCCACAGAGCCATGGATCATGAACTATCAAATAAAAACTTGATATTGCTAAACAAGAATATTGTATTATACACGCCAAACGCACGCTGCAATATTCATCTGTAAATTGTTCCAAAGTACCGTGAACCTTACGCCGAGAGCACAAGTTGTCATGTTTAGGTCAGATCCAAAGTGCATTGTTATTCAACCGTTCGTTAACTTTAAAAGCCTTTCTGACGCAGATTGTCTCTTCCAAAAGAAATATTGTTTGCTGCCAAAGGCAGACTTGTGGTTTTTTATAAAAAAAACAGTTTTACTGGGGAAAGTAACACCCACCCTTTGTGTTTGACAATACACCATATTGGCAGGAATGTAACGCTATTTTTCATAGCACTACATAAATCCTGCGGGAAGAATTCTGTTTTGGTTCAAACTATGACTAATGGTCTCTCTATCTACCTGTTTTACCTATCTGGTCTTTTCTAAATCATCTCATTTCAAAATGCTATAAAAGTACAGCAATTATTTTTTGAGACAAATAAATCAATATTGGCATTTAAGTTTTGAATGAAAGCATGAATTATAAATGTCCAAATAAATATGTCTGAAGAGGACTGGTCCAATGGAAATGCATTGTGGGAAATAGAAAGATGCATTGTGGGAAATAGGGAAATGGATTTTGGGTAATAGTGAAATGCATTGTGAAAAAAAAGGGAAATAGGGACATGAAATAGGGAAATGTATTCTGGGAAATTAGGGAAGTGCATTCTGGGAAATATAACTCTTTATAATACCGTCTCCATATCTTGTGAGCTCTGTTCCAATCGCACATCATTAGGGAAATAAGACTAGATGATATCCACTGACAACACACAATCAAATACTCGACTAGCTTTCACTGGTGGTGGAATGGGGATAGGATGAGTAGTATTTGTATTCGACCCTAGGCCAACGTGTACAGGGTTTGATCCCCATGTGTCCAGTGACCAACCCTTCCCTGCTCCATGTATCTACGTTCACGGAAAGTTGCCTGGATGGAAGCGTTTTCGAATGTTTTCTGAAATGACCCAATTGCATTGGAAGCAATACTTAACCTCCCTGTAGCCGGCCTGGGCCGAGCAACGATATACTTGACTGGCTCTCACTTGGGGTGTTGGGGGTTAGCATGGGTAGTAATTGTATTCGACCCCCCGGCCAACGGGTTGAGGGTTCGATCCCCAGATGACCCCTCCCTGTTCCTTCCTGGGATGTATCTGTGTTCACGGCAAGTCTCTCTGGATGTCTCGCGCCGCATGCATGTTTTCTGAAATGACCAAACGATATTGGAAGCAGTACTTAACCTCCCTGTAGCCGGTCTTGGCCGAGCCGGGGGCTAAAGCCGCCCCACAAAGCCCTGCTGGCACCTTGCAGGCCGTACGCAGCGCTGGCCTGTAAAACAAATAAACAAGTGAATGCTGTGTTTCCAGACTCCAGCGGCAGCAGCAGCAGCAGCCCTGACTGGACCATTATACACTAATGGCTTTGGCATGTCCTTTTTGGGGGTAAAGGAGCGGCGGGGGGTTGGGTGGAAGGGGGGTGGGGGGGGTGGGTGGTTGGGGGGGGTTGCCAGGTCTGCCTAGTCCGTTCCCCCCCTTTTTCACCCGGTTAAAAAAGAAGAAGAAGAAGAAAAAAAAAGGTGTAGTTCTGGGAATCTCTGTGCCGGTGCCCTGAAAAGTGTTGATGGTAAAAAAAAAAAGCAGTTCGAACCATGTGATGTAGTATTGGATACAGAAGTATCACTCAACGTGGTCTCGGGTTCGAAGCGCCCGGGTGACGTTTACCCGGGCGTGCGCACTCTGCCCCTGGGCTCGGAGCGGGGCGCACTGCATTGTGTTTGATGTCGTTTTTGAGGTCAGTATGTAGGGTAGTGCCGCGGAGGGTTTTTACTCTGGGGAGGGCAAGAAGAGAGAGAGAGAGAGATAGAGAGTCAGAGAGAGATGGAGAGAAATATATATAGAGAGAGAGAGCTCTACAGAGGCAAGGACAGAGAGACAGAGAGGGAGAGATTCAGAGTTAAAGAGAGAGAGCGAGCTCTACAGAGGGAAGGTGAGAGAGACAGAGGAAAATAGAGATATAGACAGTAAGAGATGGATAGAGAAGGACAGAAAGAGAGGGAGAGAGCTCTACAGATGGAGGGAGAGAGAGAGAGAGAGAGGAAGATAGAGAGATAGAGACAGTAAGACAGAGATAGAAAAGGAGAGAGAGAGACGGATAGAGGAAGAGAGAGAGAGTAAGAGAAAAAGGGGGAGATACAGAGGGAAAGAGAGAGTGAGGGAGAGGGAGACATAGAGAGGAAGAGAGAGATAGATAGAGTAAGAGAGATATAGAGAGAGAGAGAGAGAGAGAGAGAGAGAGAGAGAGAGAGAGAGAGAAAGAGAGAGAGAGAGAGAGAGAGAGAGAGAGTGCGCTCTACAGAGGGAGGAAGAGAGGGACAGAGAGAGAGAGAGAGAGAGAGCAAGAGAGAGAGAGAGAGCGCTCTACAGAGGGAGGAAGAGAGACAGAGAGAGAGAGAGAGAGAGAGAGAGAGAGAGAGAGAGAGAGAGAGAGAGAGAGAGAGAGAGAGAGAGCGCTCTACAGAGGGAGGAAGAGAGAGACAGAGGGAGAGAGAGAGAGAGATGTGGGCTGCCAGATTCGGTCGCCGTCGGGGGAGATGCTGCAGGACTCACACACTCACTGCTCCCATTAGACAGGCTTTACTCACTCACAGGAACGCGCAGGAGACAAATCCCATTGGTCACACTTCAGGAAGTGGAAGACGGGGAGAAAAGGAGTACAAAGGGAGGGGGGCAGGGCGGTAATCGTACAGTAGACACAGTACAGATGCAGCGACGGTGTGTGACACACACACAATCAGTGCGCGCGTGTGTGTGTGTGTCTGTGTGTGTGAGTCCGTGCGTACGCGTGTGTGTGTGTGTGTTTACGCCTGCCCGTACTGGCCAATGAGAGAGATGCTTTGCGAGTATGCAAATGCAAAAAACGGCTTATAGGTGTACATGTGCTAATCTATGCGCACACACACGTGTGTGTGTGTGTGTGTGTGTGTGTGTGTGTGTGTGTGTGAGAGAGTGTCTGTGTGCGTGTGTGTGTCTATATGTGTGCGTGTGTTTCCCCCTCCTTACGAAGGCCCCCTCACTTTGGCAGTTAGACTTAACGACTCCCTCCTGTGATGACGCAAATGGCCCACGCTAGCTGACCCCCGTGGTACAACTTGTAAAATATTAGCCAGCAGGAATAAGGAGATGGCTTTTCCTCCACTCTCCCACTTAAACAGGCCAGGAAGGCGGGGTTCGTGAGCCCAGTCCTCCCAACCAGACCCTTGGCTTCTCAGGCTGGGCTGGAGGGCTGGAGGGCTGAAGGGGGGGGCTGAAGAGTCCAGCAGCTCTAGGTTAGCGCTACGGTCTGAGATGTTCTTGCCTCACTGTTCTCCACACACATGCTAATGATACGCAACCTTGATGTTAAGACTGACACTACTGCCTATTGCACAGGGGGCCATTTCATTTTATGCCATGACTTTGTTTGTATCTGCCTTTTGAGGAGCGGACCACAATGTTGCAGGAAATAATAATACATTTGTTTTATCATTTATTATTGTTTAATAGTCCCTCAAAGACCAGGTTTAACTACTCCTGTCAAGTCATAAATGATCGCATTTGTACACGAGTTACACATCTTAAACCTCAAAGGGACATAATTCAGATCTATGACTGGGCCACATGTGCAGGTATGGTTGACGTCCCCGGACTACCGCCACCTGCAGGTGAAACAGAGAATGGCATGTCAATACCACACAAGTCTTGAGAAGGTTGGTCTGTTGACTTGATGAATGTGATGCTATTCTTTTTTAAGTCTATGTTCGTGTTTGAAGCCCTATTGAGCCAAGTGTTGAGTGACCTACATTCTGACAGGGGAAGTGATCATACTCAGTGCTACAGGAGAAAACATACAGACGTCTTTGAACGACCACAAAGACTGAACAAGTAAGCGAAATACCGAGTCACCTCAGGGTAAACTTTAAAAAACCTTTGTGTGTGTTTGTGAATCTCTCTTGCTTTTACTCAGACCAAACCATGACCTCCCAACACTGCAGCAGGGCTCTGATTGGATCCTGTCCCACTATCCATACCGTAACAACAACAAACAACACAGTCCATTGCCTTCGTGTTAGCCGTCGTTATTTGCAGCCTTATTTTGCTAATGCTCTCTCTCGCTTGCGCTCTCTCGCTCTCTCTCTCTCTCTCTCTCTCTCTCTCTCTCTCTCTCTCTCTCTCTCTCTCTCTCTCTCTCTCTCTCTCTCTCTCTCTCTCTCTCTCTCTCTCTCTCTCTCTCTCTCTCTCTCTCTCTCTCTCTCTATGTTCCATACCCACCTCTGTTGCCATCACAGCAAGGGTGATGTGCTTTGGAGTCCTCTCTTTTTTACAGGAGGAGGTGGGTACGGCTGTATTTGTTTAAATGCCAATGGACCCTATGCTGGTGGGAACAGCACCGTTCAAACTACCACAGTGTTATCTTCCAGACAGTAAAACCTCACAAACCGACTGATTGAGTTAATCATGTATCCTTCCTCTCAGCACAGAGATACGCTTGCATCCTCCGTGATTCCTCCTCCTCCGGTTACACACACACACACACACGCACGCACGCATGCACGCACGCACACACACACACACACACGCATGCACACACACACACACACACACACACACACACACACACACACACACACACACACACACACAGACGCACATGGCAGGTCTGGGTACCGGTATAAACCGGCTGTGTCATCAAATGCCCTGATGGAGCGTTCAAGGAGACACACATCAAACGCCAGGGCCTGAGGGACAGAACTGGACACGGGTTCAAACAGACACAGGAAGAACGCGCAGTGCCCAGTGGTGAACCAAACGTGGTCACGACGGTTATAGTTATTAATATTAGAGTAGCAGTTAGGCATGATTCTGTGCTCCATATTAAGGACAAGATGCCGTTTGATCCTCCAGATGCCATCTTGTGAACGAGCCGCTTCTAAACGAGGTAACGTCTGTCTGTAGACGGCCCCCAGACGGACGACTACTCCACGTTGATTGATTTATTTTTTATTAAATGCTTCGGGTTTGGGTAATGAGACCAGAGGAATCAGGGCCAGAAATCCTGGAGTAGAGTCGGGTTGGAAATACAGAGCGAGAACGTGGACTTCAAACTTCACAATAAAAATTTAAATTTGACTTCAAATTAAAAGTGCTGGATTGTGTCCAAGTGCGGCGTGTGTTCATTAAAACTACACAGCGCGGCTTCTATATTCTTCATTATCTTTGAAGGGCAAACAACATGCTCGACGTGACACAGACGGTGTACCACGCCTTAACGTGTCATGTCTGTTACCTGAAGAACATGTACGTACGTCCGGTGACATTACACACTATAATTAAAAAAACGCCTCTCGGATCCCCAGCCAGATGTGCGGACTCGGAGCGGCCTGGGGGAAGTGGCTTCTTAGCGCTCTGTTGGCACAGGCAGGTCAATAACAAACAACCCAGTGGATTCCAGCCCCTATGTTTGTGCGTTTGACAGCAGCCTGTTTGTCCAGAGCCTCGGAGGAAAGGGAAAGCTGGCCTGTGGTTGGTGGCTGGGGGCCATCATGGTGGACAAGGCCTGCTCTGCCCACTGGTAGCCCGCACGGCTACGCACTTAGCACTCCTAGCACTCTTAGCAGCGTCTGGCCGGGGCGGCACACCGCAGGGTTTCCGCTGGCTGGCACTATGTGAGGCGGTAGAATGTGGCTCACTCACTTTTTTTTTTGCTGTATTGTTGTTGTAGGGTTTTCTTCAGGCGTTTGGCGACGTTTCGGTGTGATCGCTTTACGGTCGTCGTGAATAAACCTTGGGATGGGGTTGGGGATTAACTGTTTATCTATGGACTTTTGGGAGCCCTTACCTTTGACTTGCTGGGCTCTGAATGTGCTGTGTTCATCCTGGAGGGATGGGCCTCTTTTTCGGTGTACTATGTTACAGTGGGGAGCTGTGCACCACATAGGCCGTTTCATGTGAACCTGATTGTGATTTATACGACGTTAACATTTGTTGAATGCCTCCTTTGAACTCTCCCTTTTATTACACACTATCTTGTGGTTGTTTTTAACCTATAAATATTTAGTTGGATCATAACTGTACACTAAATCCACACAATTGTTCCTTATCAGAGCCAGAAACAAGGAAAGGGGTTGATGTTGATCACCTTGTTTGAGTGTCATGTTGCTTTTGTAGCTTGCGTCACAAAAAAAACCCGCATTCTTCAACTTTTAAATAAACTCAAACTACTTTACCCTCCCAAGTGCTGTTGACAGACGATTGTCAGACCGATATAAATCAAGAGTGTTGCTTCAAGTGAAGGTAAGACACTATGAAATCGGGCTTATTGTGAATTACTAGAAGCCGTAATGAATCTAGCGGGGGGTGAAACAAAGGGCATCACTTCTCCAAACGTGTCCTTTCTAAGTAGGGGCCTTGGAGATGAAGAGGAGAAATATATTTCAGAACTCAGCTCAGGCGGCCTGTTCCTGCCTGCAGGGTATTCGAGAAGAAAAAACCTCAAGAAAACATTTCTGAGGAATCATCATTCATGTGTGGTTTGAACTCTTCAGACACAATGAAAAGTTACAGCAGCAATGTCAGATATTTGTGTGTGTGTGTGTGTGTGTGTGTGTGTGTGTGTGTGAAGGTGGTTTCTTTTGGGCTTTTTAGTTTTGTGTTGTTTATTTAACTGAATAATTCATTTTGAGGGCAAATAGGGCATTTCATAATTGAGTTTTGACAAAGTGCAGTGTAGCATTGATTTTAACACAACTAAGACATCTCAATTCAATCTCTTTGAGTGGCTTTGACTGGTGAACTGTTCACAAGGATCGTTTTCATGTATGTCTTTATTACATTTTCATTGCAGTTGCACCTTTTCCCCTGACTGGGTTGTCATCCTGTCACAGTGAGGCGATGAAGAAAACTGGCTTAAGCAAGACCCCAGCATTGTTGACGTGAACGCGCACAGCTCCTCCGCTCTATTAGGAAAAGCCTGTCATCAGCGGCATTAGACGGCAGCGCACCGTAGCCATTACAACTCTCCTACACGGCTCGACTCTTGTTGAGTCCCCCCTTTTATTTTACTCTCAAACTTTCATTAAGTGGCGGCGTTTTAATGTACGACGGGGTGTGCATGGCCTGATTGGGCTTTTTATGTGACTCCAAGACAGAGCACTGATTGCTCATGCCCTTTATAGTTCCGTTAAACATTAGACCGCGACGTACCGGGGAGGAGAGAAGCTATTCTTCGTAATCGTACTTCATCATGATCAAAGTCCTTTGTCAAAACAGGGCAGTGACCGGCTACGCAATGGCTGCCATTATATTCAGAGACAGAAACCGGTGGTGAGCCAGTAGTACTAGTGAAGCTCCAAGAGGTCTGTTTCTAGTCTAACGGATTACCTCTGAGGATAGGGACCTGACCATTACCCACGTCAACAGCAACCTATTGCTTTAGAACGGTAGTTGGACCGCTTGTGGGAAACGCTCCATAAAGAGAGCAATGATCCAACCCCCTACAGACATTGCCCTTAACTAAAAACCTCCTGCAGACCCCCCCTGAGTGATCCCGGCTCTGCACCCTGCCCCGGCCCTGTTCCTCCAGCCCCGAGGAGAGCATGGCTTCCACATCGTGGGCCGTTTGTCTGCGCTGGCTCGTGGAGTCGGGGGCATCTCCATCACACCGGGGTAGAGGGAGCTCCTGAGACCCTGAGAGGGGACCGGTCAGGGGAGTGGAAGGGGGTTTGTCGTGCGTTTTGTTACGTTTTCTGGTGGGTTGTGTGTGTGGAGGTCCTGTGCCTCGCTCCCTGCAGAAAGCGAGGCTCTGGGGTGACTCCTGTAGCAGTGGAAAAAGGGCTTTAAGAGCCCCGCGGGAGCACACGGCGGTTGGTAATTAGACGGCATAAAAGTCCTCACTTTCCACCGGCCCATTAGCCGGTGAATGGGAACGAAAGTAAACCGAACCTGACTGTGAAATTCTATTAGAGTCCGACGCTTTAATGGAATGTGAAAAGCAGGCGCGCACTTCAGCGTTTATGTGGCGCTGGGCTTTCTCACGTCATCGGGCCCCACTCCTTCTCTCAGCTTGTAAAACACACCAAAGACTTAAAGCCGCATCCATATATTTCTGACCACTAGAGGGAAGCCATTGGTCGTTACGCTCGTTATGTAACGCGATAACATCTATTATGTAAACATAATTTTTGTAGAACGGATCTTGTAAACAAAATCTAGGAGCTTTGCTCCTTAATCCTATATTATACTCCCACTGCAATGCCGTATTATTGGATTTGTCTGCAAACTTTCAAAAGACAAATTAAAACCAGACCGGTCTCTGGGTTGTTCCGATCTATTCTCTTCATGAGAGGATTTGTAGAAATAACAATATTTTGATTGGTCCCAAATTTCTCCGCTGGGATTATGGATGTACATCTGACCTTCTCCTCCCCAGTCATTTGTCCCACCGAAATAAAGAGAGAAGCAGTGAAGTAGCCGGCTGACCTAGCACACAAAGTGCCCATACTCACCCTTAGCCTCTCTCTCTGTGTTTCCACAGATGTTGCCCCACTCAGAATGGGACCACAAGAGAGGCTCCAGAGGCTCCCAGGTCGGTGCCATCTCAGTGTTCACCTTCATTTACATCACAGTGTGTCATAGTCCCATGGCACACAACACACACTCACCCAATTGTGTAGTAATCGTCTTGTCTGGGACCACAACCATGTCACTATTATATCGATGCATCTCCCAGCTCCAGGTTTTACTCATTGCTTCCAATTAGCTTTGGCGGTGAACTGCATTGTTCAGCTTTATGCTCTGTCTTCCCACCAGCATCTCTGCAGCACTGTGGTTACCTCGGATTTGGCACCGACTACGTTTTCTAAGGCTGGGGGGATTTGAAGCGAGTGAAAGTAAAGCACATTGAACACATGCGGGGCCTAATAGAGAGAGCCAAAACACATGCTTGTGTCCGCTAGGCTTCCTTCCACAATCTCTTCTGTACATATGTCGTGCCGTGTGATTGAGTGTGTCTGTGTGTGTGAGTGTACGTGCGGTCGCTCTCAATCGTGTGTGTACTTCCACTGCGGTTCTCGATCTGGGCTCGTAAACGTGCATAGGCGCTGTGTATTTTTTTTTTCTTTCGTTTTGCCGGTTGGAGAGGTGATGTATAATCGCATGGCAGAGCTCCAGGGGTACAGGGGGGGGAACAAACAACCAGCCGGGCCAGCGATGGTGCTGGCCAGGCCCGCTGTTGTTGTGGTGTCACCGTGTGGCCACCAACCTTATCAGGGAGGATATCCTCCACCCAAAGAATGCTTGGAAGGAGTGTCTGCCGTGAGGCGGGTTGCGCTCGCAATAAACACCGAAGATTTAGCTGGAAAAACCGCGAGGGGAGTTTTGCAAAGGAGAACTCATGAATGTAGATCATCACTTTTTACCGTGAAGGATGATGCGTGCGTGAGAACTGAGTGCTGACCTGGACTGTGATGCACTGTAACGTGAAGTAACAGTACATCTGAGCGTACTTTAACTAAGTGTCGATCAGCATTTTTTCGCACACTTTTTGAAACGGTGTCAGAATATGAATTAATGGCAGAGGGCGACCGATGCCAGGCCAGGCCCGTTGCGTTTGATTGATGGAACCCCCAAGCTGTCAGAGTCGGGCTCGGGTTCCAGACCTTTCTACAAACACTGGGAAAAGTGAACACAGGTTCCACCAGGGGAGTTCTCCTCCCCGGGTCCAGATCCTAAGAGCTGACGCGTCAGAACCCAGGCGCTTGTCTTGGCCTCCCCTCTCATCTCCTGCCTGTTTTCCTTTGGCTCCCGTTTCCTGGGGCCATATTGTTAGCTACAAGACAGACTAGTTGTGTAGTGTGCGTGTGTGTGTGTGTGTGTGTGTGTGTGTGTGTGTGTGTGTGTGTGTGTGTGTGTGTGTGTGTGTGTGTGTGTGTGTGTATGTGTGTGCGTGTTTGTGCATTGGCGTGTGCGTGCATGTGTGTGTGTGTGTGTGTGTGTGTGCGTGCGTGTGCGCGCGTGTGTGTGTGTGTGTGTGTGTGTGTGTGTGTGTGTGTGTGTGTGTGTGTGTGTGTGTATCCTACACGTTGTTCTGGAACTGGTAACCAGCATGGTTGATTGATTTTTACTGGGAAGTGTTTGCCAATATGCATACACCCCCTAACCCCCCCCCCCCAAAACACACACACACACACACACAAAGACACACACACACCCTCCCACCACCTCCTTCAAACCTCTTTACAGCGTGCGGTAGATGTTAAACTGTAAGGAATTGGCAGTGAATCGATGTATAGAAGGAAGGAAAGAAGGAGTGAGGGAGATATTTGCATTCGACTTGAAAGCACATTGGTTTTGGACCAGTTTACCCGAGGAAGATTCGCTAAAGCAAAAGGGGCTGCCTGTCGACCGAGCCTTGTGTGACTCTCTAACCCCAAAACATTCGGAACCCATAACTGGTCAACCCAAAACACGGAGTTGGCCGTTTGGAAGAGCGGTCTGAGCGAACCCGCAAGCCGCCACCCCAGACGTCACTTTGAGGTGCATTCAAGTCTTTCTACACACACAACTTCAAAAGTTTTGAATCAGCGTTTTATCACATCTTCCCTCTGGGAGTTGCAGTTCCCGGGTGGACATCTAATACGGCTTCCTTCTGTCGTGGGACTGGGGTCTTTGGAGGAGTTCAGTTGTGGGCTGGGAAGGTTCAAGAAGAAGACTTTGCTTTAAAAGCATTCGTCGACCACACAGAGGATGCGAGCAACAGGGAGGGACTCCTTTGTTTTGGTACAATTTACATAAGTCACATATTTTTCCCGGAATGGACGCAGCGATCCACGGAGTGATGTTGTTGTTCGGAGCACTCTTGTTGTTTTTTTTCTTCATTATTACGCTAAACCATTACTACCGTCAGACTCTTATGAGACTATGGTGAGTCTGTGGTGGGGTTGGAGGAGCCGGGACCTCAGCAGTGCTGATGGGGGCTGAATATGTGACCACATCCATCTTCCTTTGGTTTAAGTCACCCAGGAAACACCATCTGCTTAGTGCCGTGTGTCTGCTAATGTTTCCTAATCCTCCTCTTCTGCTTTCATTTAGCTCTCCGTTTGGGTTGTTTGTTGATCATTCTGTTCTTTCTCCCTATCTATCTATCTATCTATCTATCTATCGATCTATCTATCTATCTATCTATCTATCTATCTATCTATCTATGTCTATCTGTCTATGCGTCTTTCTATCTACCTATCTGTCTCACTGTCAGTCCCTCAGTCTCTCTGTCTGTATGTTTGTCCGTCTGCCTGTTTTTCTGTCTATCGACTTATCTGCTTACAACTCATGTTTGTCAGTCTTTCCTACAATCCTTCCTTTTTCCCTATTCTCCTTCCCTTCAGTCCGGTTCCGC
>NC_079420.1:8252623-8370123 GCF_026213295.1 Gadus chalcogrammus
TGAGAGAGAGAGAGAGAGAGAGAGAGAGAGAGAGAGAGAGAGAGAGAGAGAGAAAGAGAGAGGCTTGTGCATGGTACAGAACAGTTTAGATTAGCACATGGGCGGGGGTACCGTTTTGTCTCGGGGAGAAATACAAACACTGCAGTTTATTTTTCCTATTGTGGTATAATTACTCTGGCGGAGGACGCCAAGGAGATTTGAGCCTGGAAGTACGTGAGCAGGGGCAGATTAAGGGGATAAGGACGGGGTCGCGTGGAGGGGTGTTACGGAGGCCGGCTCTGAGCACCTTAATAAGGTTCTGAAATAGCTTGGTAACGCCGTTCCACGCCAACGAATGACGCAGACCGCAGCACCTAAGTCACTTTTGTCCTTGAAAATGAAAAAAACGTGTAACGACATTATGTAATCACGGTCGTTCAAAGCGACAGGACGCGACGTTTTCGCCTTCGCTCCTTTTTTAATTCTGCACCCCCGAAACCGGTTATGTCGACACAACGCTGTTCCGCTGAGTCGGCGGAGAAGGCGGCGGCGGCGGCGGCAGCACCGAGTTCCAGTTCCTCCGGCTCCGCCCGGAGCCAACTGGCTCCCCGGCCAAGTCCTGCTGCCCCGGGCCCCAACCCGCCGCCCGCACAATAACGCAGCTCGGCACCTCGAGCCCATCAAAGTGTTTTATGCTCCCCACTCACACCTGCTAAGCATTACTCACAGAGAGCTAAACGGGCCCCTCCAACCGCACAACAGACCTCTCTTTGTCTGGGGGGGGGGGGGGGGGGGGGGGGGGGGGGAGGGGGGGGGGGGGGGCTGGAGGTCCTTTAGGTAGGCTGTGGAAATGCCTGAAGAAGAGCGTAGCGAAGCGAAGGGACGCGGCTCCACTGCGGGGGGGGCCTTTGTCGGTGATACAGCGCAGTCGTTTCCTGCTATCTGACGCTAGGTGGTAGAACTTCAGGGATGAGGTGTTTTAATTGGAACCACCCATGAACAGGGGCCCCGGAGAACTCGGTGTGTGTGTGTGTGTGTGTGTGTGTGTGTGTGTGTGTGTGTGTGTGTGCGTGTGTGTGTGTGTGTGTGTGTGTGTGTGTGTGTGTGTGTGTGTGTGTGTGTGTGTGTGTGTGTGTGTGTGTGTGTGTGTGTGTGTGTGTGTGTCGGTGTGTTTGTGTGCGCCTGTGTTTCTGTTTGTTTCTGTGTTTGTCTGTGTGTGTATGTGTGTGTGTGGGGGGGTGTGTGTGTGTGTCTGTATCTGTGTCTGTGTCTGTGTCCGTGCATGTGCTTGGGTGTGTGCGATTGCCTTTGTCTATGTGAGTGTTTGTGTGTCTGTGACTGAGGCCGGGCGAGGTTTTTGCAGGAACAGCTGTAAGCCTTCATTTATCTCTTTCTTTTTTGTCCTATTACAGGTCAACCCCGATGTTTCCTTCAGGAAAAGACAATATTTGGTCTGTCACAAAACGAAAGGCAGGAAGTCAGACTATTCATAGCCAAGCTGAAACAGAAGGGGGGGGGGGGGGGGGCGGGGGTGGCAGTGATTTGTGAGTTGTTTGATTGATTGCATTCAAACTCTGGGATAATCAGCTGATATTTCCTCATTTGTCATTGCTGCATTTCGCCAACAAACCCCGGTAAACAATGTGGGATGCTTCCTGGCTGGCCGCGGGCGAGGCCGGTAATCGGAGATGAAACTGTGTGAGACGCTGTGATTCAGGGGGGCTGGTGCCCCCCCCATCCATGACTCTCACCCGCTAAACAGTTTAAGCCCCGCAAATTCGTACGACTGATCCAGACTTGTTTGTTTATTGTGTGTGATGCCTGCGACGTATCGTGGGGCTTTGTCAACGTGCAAACGTTTATGAACTGGGTGTTTCTCTTCGAGTGATGAACCGGTGGTTCACTGCATACGCACCAGAGGACTGTGTGTGTGTAACAGGCTTATACAGTCTGTACTTTCCCTTATTGCTCAACTTTATATTTCTGATTGTTCACTTGGTTCCCAGTCTGGGTTTGTTTAGTGACTATGGCATAGCGTAACTCTTCTGGGATAACTAGTTCTCCGGAATTGTAAGAGGTAGGATTTTGGTGGAAGTGCAAGTTTTTGTGGTTGCGTTTGTGTGTGTGTGTGTGTGTGTGTGTGTGTGTGTGTGTGTGTGTGTGTGTGTGTGTGTGTGTGTGTGTGTGTGTGTGTGTGTGTGTGTGTGTGTGTGTGTGTGTGTGTGTGTGTGTGTGTGTGTGTGTATGAGTACGCTGGGTGTGCATGTGTATGCATGTATACGTGTGTGTGTGTGTGTTTGTGTCGGTGTGTGTGTAAGCGCGTGTGTGCGTGAGTGTATAAACATGTAAATGTACGTGTGAGCATTTGTTTGCAAGCTCGCGTGCGTCTCAGTGTGTGTGTGCTGAAACATCATCTTTCTGGTTCACGGGGTCTCAGATGGGATGCTGTCATTCAGCGATGGTATTTCCTTTCATCCCAAGCTGAATAATAGAGCCCAGGCACTCCCAGACATTTCTCACTTAATTAATTAGAAAATGAGAGCTTTAACACACCCGCCGTCACCGTATCCAGACACACGCCCCTCCGTGTACGATGTACGCACTCGTGTTGCTCCCCTTGTCGGCTCGCTCGTAAAGACGGAGGTTATTTATGTCCGTCCTTTGAAATCAGACAGAAATAATAGCCTCGATTGCACGGATGTAGCGCCGATGTGATGAACGCACCCGCTGATGAAGGGCCTGTACGCACGACCCTTTGCGTAATAACATTCAGGAATCTTTTTAGCGGTTCCTAATATCCAGTGAAAATAAATTAGGTTATTATTCACAATTATGTACATGTATTTATTCAATTGTATATTTATTATGTTATATTATATATTTATTATTTGATTGTCTGGTTATTATTTTTAATGGATTAGGACTAAAAGGTGTTTGGAATGCAGTAGCATGGACGAATGAAATGTGCGTCATTGGCTGAGAGATCCACGTTGGAGGAAGCAGTATATTAGTTTAGCTTTCAAAATAAAGGCCTCTGACCTGGTCACCTATGTCTTGTTCACAGCTGTGGGCGGCCCTACATCAGGTTGAGTGTTGGAGAGGGCTCCATAGAGAAAGGAGACAGAACGCCGCGGCCAGGTACAGACTCACATCAATACCTTGTTGTTGTTTCAAGTCTTACCGTGCCCCTTCTAGCCCGCAGACAAACCTTTCACACATTCAGAGGGAACACAGTCTGACGTCCTTTGTCTCACTTGATTTTTTATTTGGTGATATCATATCATGCTACTTACTATTACATTTACACCACATGCCTTACACTTATACACGCATACACACACTTTATAGACAAAAAAACATACCTTTAAATCTGTCGTATTTTCTATGTGTATATCGACATACTTGCTCACGTGCTCTGCCTCGTCTCGCCACGTTGGCCATTTCCTCATTTAACAAACAGACGTTCTCCCTTAGTATCTCCTTAGTAAGTAACAAGTGCTCTGTCTCCTTTACCCGGCAGAGGACTCAGTGTTGGTGTCGTCGGACTACGAGAGCACCCACGAGGGGAACCACAGCGACGGCAGCGACGCCGCGCACACGGAGGACGACGCGGAGGAGGGCAGAGGCTCCTCCCAGAGTCTCCTGCTCCACCCACTCATCCCCCCCGAGGTAGGGACGCTTTACGCCGAGGTCGCGGGGGCTAGGGGCGTGCCCCTCCTGGCCCCAGGACACCAGGTTCGACACCCGATTGATCAGTGTTTATTGCAGGCCTCCTCGTGTGGGGTGATTAAATCGAACCTGCTCCTTAGTGAATGACCCGTATCTATTGACCAGACAGAACAGCGTAACCTGACAGCCCCATAGGAGTCATTAATCACAGACACCTGTTCTAAAGGCCCCTATGTTAAAACCCAACAGCTCGTTGCTGACCTTCCCAGCTGGAATCACATTGATTCTCTTGAGCAAATGATTATGGCAACACCAAGGTTTAAAGAATGAAGCTCTAGTTAATCTCGAATAAAATGAGTAACCTTGAAAGGAATCGTTTTATCTTAATTTCTCATTCTGTTCCTAATTTTCAAGTCCAAAAAAGTGCATACGTTGTAGAGCCGTCGACTATATCGAACATCGGGGTCAAATCAAGTTTGAATTACTGTCATCGATGGCTTGTATTTGGGGAATAGATAGAAGACATGGCTGGAGTTAGGACTACATATCATCTGTGCTATTTAACGTTAAAAACTAGTGTAAAACAACATTTTATTAGCAGTCAACACATAACACAACCCTATACCCTGTCAATCCTTATACAATCTACCATACAATTACCATATAGCCAAGCATCACCCACTCAGACATATCCTCCTAGTACAGCCATGGGGCTCAGGATTCATTCTCCCTGGGCTTTGCTTACGTGCTCGCAGGACCAGGCGATTCAATCCACATAGAGGTCAGAAATGACATTTGTGACACTCAGTAATCCCCCCCCCCCCCCCCCCAATACAGGACAAACCTATGCTGGCCCCCATGCCGTTGTTGATGGACGATCTGGAGCCCCTGATGAGCCAGTTAAACAACTGGAACTTCCCCATCTTTAACCTGATGGAGAAAACCAATGGGAAGTGTGGACGAATCCTCAGTCAGGTGAGCCTATCAGAGGCGGGCAACGTCGATTTCAGACCTGAAGAGGGAGGGTCGAGGAGTATCGGAGATGTTTCTGTGCACTTCAGGATATAATTTTTTTTAGGAAAAATGTAATCTATGTCCTATTGCTGATTGACATCCGATCTGTAGTTGATTGAAGTTGTTGACCAGGACTTAAGGGACTCGTGGGTGAGATCAACATTATTTATCATTTTAGGCAGTGGTTATTATAGTGTAAAATCAATGATCGACCACAACCTTGATAAATGGTATAATTTTTAAAAAGTCAAATCATGCGTTTAAAATTGGCTAAATTAATTATTAGATCAAATTTCTTGGATCTGAAATCAAAGTTGAATGAAATCTAATGTTGTTGCTTAAGGGTCATTGTTCTAAGGCATGTTTATGTTTGTTAGGTTGCTTATCGGCTTTTCGAAGACACCGGCTTATTCGCAACTTTTAAGATTCCGGTGCAAGAATTCATGAACTACTTCCATGCCCTTGAAAACGGCTACAGAGACATACCATGTAAGGACCAGGCAGCACTCTCATTGTATCAAGCTTCACATGCAACAAACTCACTGAAGATGTAATGTCGATGGACGACCACTAGAGGGTGGTACTACACTGCTTTCATTTATTATTTCATTCACACAAGCGAATGAAACACTCCCGTTTCACATGTTGATGTCAATGAACCTTAAAACCAAGAACAACCACAAGTAGTGCATCAGTGCCCCCTAGTGGACAACACAAGACTTTATAACCGTTTGGATTTTCTCTCTTCTCCCTATGAATGAATAGATCATAACAGAATCCATGCCACAGACGTGCTCCATGCAGTCTGGTACCTCACCACGCAGGCAGTACCCGGGCTACCCAGCCTCATCAACCACGACCACGGCTCCACCAGTGACTCAGGTGGGTCACCGGTTTTGTGTGTACGTGTGTGTGTCTTTGTGTGTGTGTCTGTGTGTGTGTCTATGTGTGTGCACTAAGCAGAATTCACAGTATCAACAAATTACAATTGCAGGTGGATTATAACCGTTCTTTGGGAGGCAGGGCTGAAGGAGGCTATTTGAGTAGAATAATGCACATAATAAGGAATGAATAATTATGGCCCGCACAGGTGTTGTTCGTTTGTGTGTGTAAGCATTTGCATATGGACCTTCCTGGGAGCACAGCCATAGAGTTGCACAAGTGTTTAGTGTCTGTCACCACATCCTCCTCACTCCTCACTTCTCTCTCCTCACCCTCGCCCTCCCTCTGACTCCCCCCACCCCCATCCTCCTCACCCCTCTCTCCTCATCCCTCTCTCCTCATCCCTCTCTCCTCACCCCTCTCTCCTCACCCCTCCCTCCCTCTGACTCCCCCCCCCATTCTCCTCACCCCTCTCCTCTCCCTCTGACTCCTTCCTCCCCCCTCTTTCCTCACCCCTCTCTCCTCACCCCTCTCTCCTCACCCCTCTCTCCTCCGCCTCGCTCCCCCATTGTCTCCCCCCCCTCCCCCAGACTCTGACAGCGGGATAACTCACAGCCACATGGGCTACCTGGTGTCCAAGACGTACACGGTGTCGGAGGACGGCTACGGCTGTCTGTCGGGCCTCATCCCCGCCCTGGAGCTCATGGCGCTCTACGTGGCCGCCGCCATGCACGACTACGACCACCCGGGGAGGACCAACGCCTTCCTGGTGGCCACCAGCGCCCCGCAGGTACCCAGATCAACACACACACACACGCACGCACATCAAACACACACACACACACACACACACACACACACACACACACACACACACACACACACACACACACACACACACACACACACACACACACACACACACACACACAAACACACACACAGGTCCGGGTCGCTAACAGAGGCTAAAACGGAGCAAACGCTTGACAGGGTCTTATGTGTGTTTGCGTGCGTGTGTGTGTGTGTGTACGTGTGTGTGTGTGTGTGTGTGTACGTGCGCCCCTTTCTCCAGGCGGTGCTGTACAACGACCGCTCGGTGCTGGAGAACCACCACGCAGCCTCCGCCTGGAACCTCTTCATGTCCCGCAGCGAGTACAACTTCCTGGCCAACCTCGACCACGTGGAGTTCAAGCGCTTCCGCTTCCTGGTCATCGAGGCCATCCTGGCCACCGACCTCAAGAAGCACTTTGACTTCCTGGCTGAGTTCAATGCCAAGGTATCGTTGTTATTAGCTGTACACGTCTACCCGTTGCCTCAGGTCTACGGACACAACCGCACTCAGAACCCCAAGGGCCAAGCTTCGGACCTGGGGCGACTGGGCCTTTTCTGTTGCCGCAGTTCCCTCCCTCTGGAACTCCCTCCCCAACCCGATCCGACAGGCCAGCACACTCCCTTCATTTAAAACCCTGAAGCCCTCAAAACCCACCTATTTTGAGATTGCTTTCACCACATAACCTCCTTCCCTTCTGTCCCCTTCCCCCTTTTTTAAAGTCTTTTTACTAATAGGTAATAATACTCTTATTAAATGCCCTTATATTGTCCGCCATTGAGAAGGGTGGCATGAACGCACCCCTGGACCAATCAGGGAAGTGACACCCTGATTCTCATACAGAGGCAGGGGCAGAGTCAACCAGAACCGATGATCTCAAACAGCACGTCACTCAGGAAGAGATGACGGGTGGCGATGGTATTTCTAACAAAACTCTAACAAAACTTCTAACAAACTCAAATAGCAACTCTTAATTCTCCCCTACAGCACGTTTAAGGATGGCTTCTGTTCTTTCAGTTATTGGGGATTGCAATTCACACTCTGGTTGGCTTACGTAATGAAATTTACGATATTTTCTTCAGCATACCTCACGGCCGATAAAACAAAAGATAGAGTTAGGGGTTCCGGTTAGGTGTGGGGCTGAAAGAGGGGAAAATGTCCTGTGGCTTTCAAGGAATGAAAGGTGTTATCACAGAGTACAGAAATACAGACAGCTCAAGTACAAATAATAAAGTCGAAACGGCCGGTGCTGCTTTTCAGGAACTCTGGCGCTCCATCTGGCAACAAGCCGGGGGTTTTCCATTGCGAGCATGAAGACCGCCGGTGGTATTATGACCTCCCAGCCTGTTCGCCGTAGCATTTGCAGATTACTGGAGCGCCACCGGAGGAGTGAAGTACTATTCCTTGTGGTTGCGCATCCAGCTCCTCCACCACTTCTTGGAAGGCAAATGAGCTTTTCTTTGAAGTCGCAGTCAAAGTGCTGCAGTGGCTCTGCTCTGCTTCCTGGATTATTAGTTCCCAGATTGCGTTACACGTTACAAAATCTTTCTGTCAGTTAATTTCACTCCGGAAAATGCAAAGAAATCACGAAAGGAGTTTGTGTTTTTCACCCTGAGGGATATACATGTGTGTGTTACTGAGGGCTGTTCTATAAATACCCATGTCCACATGAGTATGTCCCTAGGCATTTCTAGGCCAACCAACCAGCTCCCAGCGCCTTCTGTTCAGGATTTCAACAAAAGCGCCCAACCCATGCTTCCCTTTTGTTCCTCTAGGTGGGGGACCAACAGTCGGCCGGTATTGACTGGTCCAACGAGAACGACCGGTTACTGGTGTGTCAGATGTGCATCAAACTCGCTGACATCAACGGGCCCCTGAAATGCAAGGACCTGCACCTCCAGTGGACCGAGGGCATCGTCAACGAGTTCTACGAACAGGTGTGTAGGCCGTGCCCCGCTCAGATCCAGTCCCCTCAGAGAAGAATCAGGACTCTGAAGTTAAAGTCAAAGTCAGCTCTATTGTCAAATCCAAAATATGTGCAGGACAAATAGAGGATAGGGAAATTGCGTTTGTCTCTGACCCACTGTGCAATAAGGAGAAAGGAGGAAATTAGGTCAAATAAACCTGAATAGTGCAAAGGAAAGCTAAAAAATACGGTTTGTACAAAATAAAGTTTAAAAAGTAAATGGATGGAAGTGTGCAATATGAGGAACATTATGGGTCCCAGGTCCAGAGTTCTGGGGGGCAGATGGGAGGGGGTTTCAGAGTACAGAGGTAGTTGGGGCAGAGGGGAGGGAAGGGAGAGAGGGGGGGAGGGAGCTCACATACATAAACAGCATTGTCTGGTGGCTTACGCGACACATAGCCACAGCAGCGAGCGAAGCTGACCTGTGCACTGCTCTCGGCAGGGGGACGAGGAGTCCAGCCTGGGCCTTCCAACCAGCCCCTTCATGGACCGCTCGGCCCCCCAGCTGGCCAAGCTCCAGGAGTCCTTCATCACCCACATCGTGGGCCCGCTCTGCAACTCCTACAACTCGGCCTGCCTCATCCCCGGCCACTGGGTGGAGGCGGAGCTAGGGTGCGAGGGGGCGGAGCCGGCGGAGAACGAGGAAGAGGTGGATGAGGAGGAGGAGGAGGAGGAGGAGGAGGAGGAGGATGATACAGCTGAGGAGGATGCGTCCAGCGGCTCCGAGGCCTCCCGTAAGGACCCCGGCCCCTGGCCTACCTGTCGTAGCATCGCTCCATACTTTGACCCGTACCGTACCTTAGCCAGCAGCAGCCTACCTCAATAAAACAAATATGTAACATCAGGATGTCGGTTGGAATTCGATTAATCACTCAGCCCTAAACCCAACTATTCCATATGAATAAAAATATAACTATTTCTAAACAGATGTCCGTCAGCCGTCATAAACCTGAGCGTGCTCAAAATGTTTAGCAAGCTGGTGTTTACCATTTGGTCTTCTCTTGTTTCCAGAGAAAAGTGCTCAGAAGAAACGGAGGAAAGTGTTCTGCCAGATCACCCAGCACCTGATGGAAAACCACGAGATGTGGAAGAAGGTGACCGCCGAGGAGACCCAGAAGGCCCAGGCTCAAGGGGCTGAATCCGGGCGTCACGGCAATGCGACCGAGCCAATCCTAGCCATCCATGAAGAGGAGGAGGAGCCAGGGAGCAAAGAGGAGCTTGTGGAGGGGGAGGAGCCAGAGGAGGGGCCAGAGGAGGCGCCAGAAGAGGCGCCAGAGGTTGCCGTCGGTGCGGAGGATGAAGATACACAACAATAGCCACAGTCGACACAGACAGACTCTTAAAGAATATTAAAAGAAAAACACTTAAGGAGAAGCAACAGGAAAGAGACAACAGGAAGTATGGCATCAAAAAGGACGAGAGAGAAAGTGACATGTTGTTTCTCATTTTTTTTATGTTATTTTGTTTTGTTTTTCAAGAGACTCCTATTTTATTTGCCAGCACATCACTTTGGACACAACACTGTAGAATTTTGGGAAATGTGTGCCTATGAGGGAAATTAAACTCAAAAACAGGGTGGGGCGAAACTGTGTTTTACACATTTTATCAGGATATACTCCGTATAAACTAACTTTGAAGGAGCTTTCCATTTTCAGAATGGAATCACAGATGTAATTTGGGATACTGACTCTTTTGCTAATATCAGGAGACGATGCTGACTGATGGCTCAGACCTGCAAACATATAGGACTGCAGAAATTTGCTGCCAATTTATACATTAAGGAATATTTTATGAAAGCAGTTGTCTGCAAACGTCACTCTCGGCTGTATTTCCATTACAGAGTGGCTTTGGTCATGTCGAAAAAACAGGCCACAATGAGGTCAACTTTCTATACATGGATTACAAAGGGAATCGAAACCAACATTGACACATTTGAGGATTTTATCTTAGCACCCTTTCACCTCTGACCAAATAATTAACCCCCTTCATCCATGGCAACGGACGTTGAATTGACCCATTCCCTGATGAATACGATTTGTACAAACCTCCAGGACGTAGCATTTAAAAATATGTATAATCTGATATAACAGTATCAAGTCATTTCACTTTACGTTGTACAAATCTTCGGTCAACGTGTGTGTGTGTGTGTGTGTGTGTGTGTGTGTGTGTGTGTGTGTGTGTGTGTGTGTGTGTGTGTGTGTGTGTGTGTGTGTGTGTGTGTGTGTGTGTGTGTGTGTGTCTGTGTGTCTGTGTGTGTGCGCGTCTGTTTGAGGGGGGGGGGGGCTGTCTTAGTGTGCACATAAACATTTAATCGCATTTGTCCTCAAAAATATCCTTAGAAAACCTCACGTGATCGACGGCAGTCTCCGCCCACTATCCATAGAATGCACTAAAGTGATCCCTTCCGATCGCCTCATACCGGACCTTGCTTCCAATGCTGTTGTATAGAGCGTGTGATTGGCCAAATCAGTGGGCAAGATATGCACTTCCTTTTCAGCGGTCAGCAGCAGCAGCAGCAGTCAAATACGACATAAATACAATGTTTATGCGGTGTGTGGAAAGGGAAACGTATGGCAGGACATCAAGTGTAAAGATGCATCCAAGGAAATCTTGATCATAGAACATGAGCCTTACTTACATGAAAGAACCCATTAAACCCCCGATCAGTAAGAGAGGAACCAGACATGCCCCTGCTCATCATTTATACGACGGTCAGCCAACTGCAAATTGGCGAAGAAATACTGGATTTCTCTCAGAAAATCCCCAATGTTCAATATGTGTCAGGATTACAATAATCACAGATTGAAGAACAGTCCACAGAGACCCCGTTGCAATGGGTCGTGTGCATGTGTGAGTATGTGCACGTGTGTTATCTTAATACAGCGTTTGTATTTACATCCTTCCAGGTGCTTCCCTATATAAAAAAGAACGCTTTTTTGGAGCTATCCAGTGTTTCCTCTTTTCTATTCAGGAGCGGGTGGGCGGTCTGGAAGGTTGGATGAGGGAGACTTTCGAAGGCTGTAATTGTTATTCACAGACGACCCCATGGCATGTTTATTTTCCTACCCATTCCTTGGATCTGCGCACTGTGTAGGCAGTGGCGCGTTAGTATTAGCGATCATCACAATGTATTGTGATAAGTGGAAGTGGTAGCCATTCGGATTTCAGTCACACCTGTTCCACATCTATGCTTGCTTTTTTTATGTCTTTGTTTTTATATAGGTATTCATGTATGTTTTGATTAAATTTATTTGACTGCTGTTCATATTGACATGTATTATAATTCTATCGATGGGAACCAAACAAGCTTTACAATTCTGTAAACCTAAAAAAATCGACATGTATTTTTATATAGTTGACACATGGTTAAGTAATTGTTTCTTTTTGTTTTCCTCACTAGTATCTTGCACTTACCACATGTAGCAATACTTACACAAGGAAGAAATACTTATGTCCAAATATACAGTATTTGTTAAAATAAATGATTGATTTCCTTGCAGGTTGATGCTCCATTTTGTACAATATGTATGCTGTACAGACAGAAATATTAAAACAAAAAAAATCTTTAGATATACATTATTTATTTTTACCATTTTGTAATTTAGACACTATACTGTAGCTTCTATATTGCCAGACTTACTGAAAGTGCCTATTGGTATTATGTATCATACAGTGAATATGTTTGAAGACCATTAGAAATTGTCACAAGCTGAACAATGTGGATGTTGTAATGTGAATACATTGAATTACAAGACTTTAATTTCTGTGGTATAAACCTGTTCTTGTGTTTCATTTACTACTCCAAACAATGACTAAATAGTAAATACTGTTATACCAGCAGTCATGTGATACTTATTATCTGCTTTTATAATGATTTAGTAAGTAAATTATCTTTGGTTGCATGTTGTATTTGTTCAAAGGTTCTGCAGTGTGGTATCTTCAATAGTTCAATAGGCTAGCCAGGTGTACTGTGATACTAAATGAAGCAGAAGCTAATTAGTGTTATGGGCTACACCTGTGTCTGCTCCCACACCGCCATTCTCCCTACCTTCTGAATGCCCTACAGCTCATTTGGCTCAGGAAAACGGGAGATATGAAAGAAATTTGATGGAAATAGCAGAATCTGGGGAACTTTTTCCTCAAAACTCCCAAATAGGACCACATCTTCCCTTAAGTGTGCCAAAGATGGGCTGTCATTTGGAAGTGATTGAATAAACCTGACGGGAGATATTAAGTTTTTTGTTAATTTTGAAACTGGAGCTGGACTTTGGGCTGCTAACCTTGGGATCAAACCACAGCCCATCTTCACTGGAGGTTCATACTGCAAGACGTAGGTTGGTGAGATTTAAATTGATAAGCTTTTTACCTTCATTTTAATCTATGCAGGTTTAATATAAATAATGGTTCCCTCTTTCATCTGACCATTTCAGACCAATCAAGGGATTTTGATGTTGACTATGATGATGATCAGTCAATTGAAAATTCTGCTCTGTGTGAAGCAGGTAATAAAGAGACTATTGCCTTATGATTCTCACAACAACATGTTCATAATAATAATAATAATAATTGTTATGAGGAGAAACCTGATTTGGTTTTCTGTGGAATTGGCATTGTGAAACCATCTCGATCGGTGTAAAAAGTGTAGTAAGTACTTTTTGTACCGGGGGAACGTATGATAAACCAAACATTAATAACACTACCGTCAGAGGTAAACTGTAGACTGAGTCCACACTTAATAAAATTGTGTTCAGTGCTGCTACCCAATAAATATTTGGGAAAATAAATTATATTATAAATATGTGTAACTTTTTAATACAACGTAGGTTCGGAAATTGTTCATTTTCTTGTTGGTTTTGCACAAAACAATCATAGTGACCAGGCAGCATTTTTTATGTTCCTCAGGACCTTACCCATATCGTCCACTACTAGTGTGGCATTTACAGGTAGAGAATATCCCATGATAACAATGACATACGTCAATCCATTGACTTTGAATGATAGAATAAAGAAAGATTAAATTGGTTTTGAGATTGAGTTTATTACACCAAAATACCAATGGGAACACCAGTTATATAATTTTAAACCACAAAAGCAATATAAGCAGAACGAAAATCAAACTGCAATCAAATAAAACGAGTCGATCGATGATTGGTGCATTAAACTTGCAGTTTTCAGTAAGTCGGTAAATACTCCTTCGGTAACTCCTTATTTTACCGACGGCGATATATTGTTTCACTTTCTTATGACAAATGTACATAATGTAATTCGTTTTGGATAAAAGCGTCTGCTAAATGCCCTAAATGTAAATGTAAGTCGATGACATTTCTTAGCTGCTATAATGTACACCGATTCAAAGTCTTTTCACTGGGATCCCAACAACTGTACAGCTCCTGCAGAGCCCTAACATCCTCCAATGCATTATGGGCATTGTAGATTTTCCCCAGGAAGTGCCGCACCAGGTTCACCTGTGAATAGCTACGTATCCTTGGATAGAGCGCCTTACTGAGTAGGAAGGTGTCCAAGTATCTGGAGCCCAGCTTCTGGAACTGCCTGGTGAGGGAACACCTGACCAGCGCTCTGTCCAGTACAGGTTTGTCAAAGCGTCCAGCGCCGTGTGCGGCCAGCAGCACGGGCTGCTCTAAGGACTGCAGGAAGTCAAGGAAGGAGGTCAGGGCCTCGGTCAAGGTGACGGTCGGCACGGCTGTACCCTGCAGGAGGAGGGCGCCATCTCGTACGCTGAAGCCCGTGACCTCCGCGGCCCCTCTGTCGATGGCGATCTCGGGCATCATGTACACGTTGAAGGTGCGCTCGCCGCAGATGGCTGCCAGCTGGATGATCTCACACCGCCAGGTTTCTGAAAGGGGTGTGAGTGTGTGAGAGTGAGAGAGACAATGTGTTGGGTCTTGGTGCGTTAAATGGTAGAAGGATGGAAAGAGTGTGAACACAGGTAGGCCTAATAGATCTAGGGATCTCTTCTCTAGCAGTTTGTCCGTTCTGGGCGACTGTAGAAACATTGTGGTGCAACAGGGCGGGCTCCGTGGAAGCGACTGTAGAAACATTGTGATTCAACAGGGCGGGCTCCGTGGAAGAGAAACCACACTCAGATATAAACGGCTCATTAAATGTTAATTACTGATAACATACTGATAAAAAGTATATTCCATTTCTGCCTAGTCCATACAACAGATGTAATTTAATTGTACACAGCAGACCTTTCATTTCTTCTACAAAATCAAAGAAAATGATCGCCTTCAGGTCTACATGAGACTCAAAACAAAAACATATTTTTACCATAAATATTTGTCATCACAAAATGACTTTTTTTTGGTAAAGAGGGGGGCTCAGCCTTTTTCAGTAGGAGTTTAAGCCCCCGCCATCACCGCTGCTGCGTAGGCCTAACCCAGTAAATGTATTTAGATGGTTTTCACATTATTCAGACGTGGCTGACGATTGGAAAGTTGTACACATATGCCTATGCATCGACAAGTAGTTGGCATATACTAATCGACATAAGTGGGCCACAGCCTCATAGGATCATGGATAAACATGTTATGAAAAAGGGTTCGTGTGGTAGCCTACCTAATCCCGTGGCCTCCAGGTCAAAGAAGACCACCGTTTTACCCCCAGACGTCTGCAGGGGGCGAGAGAGAGAGGGCATTGGTCGCAAGTGAATACAGCCGGTTTTAGAGTAGGACCACTATTACTAGACGTTATTACGCTGTCAATACAATCTAAATTCGTATTCTAAATCATGGATGAAACTGATTTAGCAAAATTAGGAAATCTTATAAAGTCCGTAAACAATTTAATTTCCCAACTCATTATGCCTACACATTATTTGAAGCATGAAAACTTGACTTTTGTATAATATATTTACCATGAACAACACTTTGATAGGATAGGTGGATAGTTCTACATTAGCCTACCTTGTTGGACTGCATATCGAAAATAGGCAGGGATCCCGTGAAGCTGTTACGGAATAAAACTGAACGAAGGGCCAATCCTTTTATAATGACGGGATATCTCGACTTTCATTTTTGTGAAACAGAAACCAAACGTGGATTTCTCGCAGTCTAGCGGATGCGTTCCTGCGTGTTGGCGCACACGGACTCTGGTCGGAGCAGGTAGTCGTTTCTCCACTATTCGTTTGGCAGTCTAGGGGTCTCATTTATAAAACTGTGCGTGGGATGGGATCGTTACTAAAAGTGTACGTACGACCAAAAGCCATGTTTTGCGTGCGCCAAAAAATATTCAGACTTATAAAACCCTTCGTACGCACACCTCTAAGCAATCTGCTTTATAAATCACAGAATGCCTACAGGTGTGCGCAGCTGAATCAGCTTCACGTTCCGCCCTGTACACGCCCCTTTTTAACCATAAATGGTCAAGGTAAACGACCTCATGAATGCGATCTGCATATAAAACAAACTCGGATGCAAGTATTATGTCTTGTCGGAAACAATGGCAGAAAAGCGAAATTTCACGGAGGTTGAAGTGGAGACACTTGTGGTTTGAGGTGGAGGCCCGAAAGTAGTTTTGTTCGGCGGTCACGGGATTGGGATCACTAACAATAAAAAGCAGAGTGAGTGGCAACATGTTGCTGCAGCAGGGAGCCCAGTGGCACGGAGCGCACGGTCCCAGAATTAAAAAAGACATAAAGGTACATATTTTTATGTACCAATAAATCGTTATGGTCCCTGAAGACCCTCTCCCTCCGAATCCTGCCATTTGCATGTTCCTCCAGCAGTGCCATGGTGCAGCATTACGCACGGGGCTCACCGCTGTATTTATAGGGTTACGGTAATAAGACTGACCGAGAACACCTTGGATAATCCGTTTGTAATCATCCACGTAAAATGTCCTTGAACATAACCCCTTTTTAATGCCTGATTTGTCATGAAAAGCATCAAGAGGAACGGACAATAATATAACGATTGTGATGAGTATGTGGCTTGGTTTTCCATTGGGATTTAATTGACATTTGATTATGTGTTGACAGTGTCGCATAAAAATATTATGTTATTGACACATGTTGGACCGATGTTTTATTCCATGCAGTCGCGCCGTCAGTGGACAATATATGGAGTGACGTGATTAAATATAGAGAATTTCGCCAATTCTTCCTATCCTCTGAACCAAGCTTACTCATGATGGGTCAGAGTTTGCTAGGGCTGCGCACATTCTCCCGTCAAGTTATTTTTTTATAGATCACAACCTTGGCGTGGAAAGTCACGTAGGCCTACGCCACTTTCAGACCCTTTTTGTGCCTACGCAACGGTTATAAATGAGAACCCTGGTCATCATGAGAATGACGTAAGACAATACAAATAAACAGTTAGCTTTTGGATCTAGCATCTCAATTAAACGAAAACAGAATTAAAAAAAATAATACTCTGCGTATAATTGAAAGTAATAGTAGTCACCGATTTTGCTGCGTGATGATCATCCAAAACCACCGAGGTCGATCTCCAGTCTGCCTTTTAGCTGCTCGCAGAAGCTTTCCTCTCAGGAGTTTTTTTCTTTTAACCAGAAAATAAAATAAAATAATATTTCCTGCTTGCAGGGAACATTAAGAATTTAGATTAGTTTGGAGAAGCAATATGTATATCCATGAAGAAGTTATAGTGCCGGTTTGACCCAGTTCCTAACAAAGTCAGAGAGTCCTTGTCACAGCAATATTTTTTGCTTCAACAATCAACATGTATTGAAAAGGTGATACCCTTTATGGTTCCCGTGTTAAAAATAGTCAATGTTTGTCTTTTGACTTCTTTGAATTTACCACTGCAGCCATATAGTACACCCTTAAGCAAAGAACAGTGCAATTATTGACTTGAATTAGTTTCTCAGACAGGCTTCTACAACATGATGGGGAACCCTGAATTGGGCAGGACTGTCTATCATCATTTGCAAAAAATATTCTCATTTTTAACTCTAGGTTGTCATAAGTCAACAATCACTCGTGTAGCGTGTAGCGGCTGTAGCGGCCACTCGAACGAACATTGAACCACATCCCATTGGTCAGGATTCCAACAACTGTACAGCTCCTGCAGAGTCATTACATTATCCAATGCATTATTGATATTGTAGTGTTTTCTCTAGAAGTGGCATGACACATTCAATAGTGAATAGATTTCTAACCCTTGGATGATCATCTTACTGAGTCGTAAGGTCTCCAAGAAGCTGGAGCCCAGCTGCTGGAAGTGGCCGTGAAGGGAACACCGGAGTAGTGCCCTGGTGAGTATAGGTGTGTCAAAGTATTTGCCATAGTGTATGGCCAGCAGCACGGGCTGCTCTAAGGACCGCAGGAAGTCAAGGAAGGAGGTCAGGGCCTTGTGCAAGGTCATGGTGGGCATGGCTCTATCATTCAGGAAGAGGGCGGCATCTTGGACGCTGAAGCCTGTGTCCTCTGCGGCCCGACTTTCAATGGGGACCTCAGGCATCGTGTACATGTTGAATGAGCGGTCTCCACTGAGGGCCCCCAGCTGGATGATATCACACTGCCATAAAACTGTGAACGGAGGCCCGATCTTTTTGTAATGATGGGATAGCTAGACTTTCACTTTTGCTCCCACACTGCCAACTTTGCGTTTTCTTTTATTTTGGCCGAAAAACATGTTGCCTCAAAACTCCCAAATAGGACCACATCTTCCCTAAAGTGTGCCTCAGATGGGCTGTAAGTTTGGAAATGATCAAATAAAGCTGACGGGAGATAATACGTTTTTTATTCATTTTGCAACTGCAGCTGGACTTGGGCCTGTTTACCTTGGGATCAAACCACAGCCCATCTTCACTCAGGAGGTTCATACTGCAAGACGCAGGTAGATGCGATTGAAAGTGAAAAGTTTCTGCTCTGTGTGAAGCAGGTCATAAAGAGACTATAGCCTTATGATTCTCACAACAACACAATAATAATAATAATAATTGTTGTGAGAAGAAACCTGATTTGGTTTTCTTTAGCCTTGTGAAACCATCTCGATCTGTGTAGAAAGTGGAGAAAGTATTTTCTGTACCAGGGGGACCGTAGTCCCAATGATAAACCAAACATTAAAGGGGACCTATTATGCTTTTCGACTTTTATGACCTATAAACATTGTTAGAATGATTGATAGTCATGATTAACCATACACAAAAAACGATGTCGATTTTCGGGAAACTCTTCCTCTCATCTTGGCGCTTTCAGCATTCTGTCAACGCTCGGTTTCGTCCTTCTCCGCCCCCTTGCCCCCCTTCTGCCAACCCAACTCCCTTGTGATTGGTTACCTTCCTTGAAGCGCTCGCGCGGGCAGATTTGACCAGGCATATGGGGGCGCGGCAGGGGTGCCTCTACGTAGATGATTTCCCGGAAATGTGAACAAGTGAATCGCAAACATTGTCCCGAGTGTTTAGCGCTCTGCACAGCCACCCCAGACTGTCAGCAGGGAATAGTCGAAATGCATGTACGTCATTATTTGACACTTTAGTATGGTTAAACATGACTATCAATCATTATAACAACGTTTATAGAACATAAAAGTCGAAAAAGCATATTAGGTCCCCTTTAATAACACTAAAGACAAAACCATCAGAGATAAACTGTAGACTGTGAGTCCACACTTGATGAAATATGAGACATGTAAACATTATTGACCATGCATATGTTTATGAAGTGTTCAGTGCTGCTACCCAATTAATGTTTGGGAAAATACATTATATTATAACTTCTTGTTGGTTTTGCATGAAACAAAATCATAGTGACCAGGCAACATTTTTTAAGTTCCTCACGACCTCCCCTGAATTGCCCACTACAGGTGTGACATTTACAGGTAAAGATTATCCCACAAAAACAATAACATACGTCAATCCATTGACCTTGAATGATAGAATAAACAACGATGAGTTGGTTTTGAGATTGGTTTATTAAACCAAAATACCAAGATTACGACTTACAACATTGCAGTTGTAAGTCGTAACCCCTCCTTCGCTAACTCCTTATTGTACCGATAGCGATATATTGTTTGACTTTCTAATGACAAATGTACTTATTGTAAGTCGCTTTGGATAAAAGCTAAATGCCCTAAAGGTAAATATAAGTCAACAAGCGCTCGATTGCATGTCTTGGCTGCTATAACACACACCGATTCAAAGTCCCTTGACTGGGATCCCAACAACTGTACAGCTCCTGCAGAGCCCTAACATCCTCCAATGCATTATGGGCATTGTCAATTTTCCCCAGGAAGGACCGCACCAGGTTCACCTGTGAATAGCTACGTATCCTTGAATAGAGCGCCTTACTGAGTAGGAAGGTGTCCAAGTATCTGGAGCCCAGCTGCTGGAACTGCTCGGTTAGGGAACACCTGAGTAGCGCTCTGTCCAGTACAGGTTTGTCAAAGCGTCTGGCGCTGTGTGCGGCCAGCAGCACGGGCTGCTCTAAGGACTGCAGGAAGTCAAGGAAGGAAGTCAGAGCCTCGGTCAAGGTGACGGTCGGCACGGCTGTACCCTGCAGGAGGAGGGCGCCATCTCGGACGCTGAAGCCCGTGACCTCCGCGGCCCCTCTGTCGATGGCGATCTCAGGCATCATGTACACGTTGAAGGTGAGAAAAGAGTGAACACAGGTAATAGCTCTTGGGATCTCTCCGCCCCTTCCATGCCCACCCCCCTCCCCCGTTGATTCTGCTGATGTCTGAGCGACACTGATGTCCGCATATCGGGCATAAAGTGCGAATGAGTGTGAATGACCCTTAAGTCGAACCTTGTGATGTATAGATGCAGAGAAAAGACAGAGGACATGTGTGAAAACTGCTATAGAGAGACATAGAGGACCAGAGAGAGGGATAGAAAGAGGGATATGAAGAGAGAGACAGAGAGAGACATAGAGAGAGAGAGAGATAGAGACCGAGAGAGACAAAGAGAGACAGACAGACAGAGAGAGACATAGATAGACATAGAGACATAGAGAGAGACCGAGAGAGAGACATAGACAGAGACAGAGACAGAGACAGACAGAGACAGACAGAGAGAGACATAGATAGACATAGAGAGAGACAGAGAGAGACATAGACATATAAAAAGAGAGAGAAAGAGACATAGGGAGGGACCAGAGAAAGAGTGTATTATTTCTGCAGTTTATATTTATACTGCCCAAAGATCCTGTCCAATTGAATATATATTGAATAATTATCCTGTGTAATTATATTTATTCAGTTATTATGAATTTCATTTTTTTATGTATATGAATTTGTATTTATCACTTAATCTCTCCTTTGCTGTACTTTTGACTCTTGAGCTGCAATAACAACTTGTGTGTGTGTGTGTGTGTGTGTGTGTGTGTGTGTGTGTGTGTGTGTGTGTGTGTGTGTGTGTGTGTGTGTGTGTGTGTGTGTGTGTGTGTGTGTGTGTGTGTGTGTGTGTGTGTGTGTGTGTGTGTGGTAGTTAAACCAGTAATCCTATTTAGTAAGTTAATGACAGCTCTTAGTCAGGTCCAGGTCTGATTTGATCTGACGTGTTTCTGACACCGTGGATAAGATCTTTACTATCTTTGATTGGTTTGTTGTCTTGTCTGTTTCCTTACTCTGAAAAGTCTTTAGTCATTTTCTTCTCCTTCAAAGTAATAAAAGTGTTTCCTTAACTTTTCATCTGATTGTATTTTGATACATCGGGAGTCACATGATTTCCCAGCAGACATACAAAGTAAAACAGAACTTAATGCCCTTTACATAACTATAGTTCCGCCGTTTTAACCTCTGACATCATGACTTGGACCTGGTGGTTTTATAGCTTTATATGGACCTCCTCAAACCTTTGCTCAGTCTCATCGTATCACTTGATACAGTTATGGGTGTGTGTTCTGATGAAGCCCAGCCCTGACCATCATAAAGGTTTTTGGTGTAGTTAGCTGTTGTTCAAGCCTCCTTCCTCATTTGATCTGTCTTCACTGAGGAACCCAGCAGCTTAATCTTTACACTCAGAACCTTTAGAACTGTGTTAATGTTCTGTCTCGGTTCTAAACACTTACTTTGTGTTTTGGTGAACACCTGAATCCCTTCTTTCAATGGATCTTACTTTCCCTGCGAGAGAGAGTGAGAGACTTAGAGAGAGAAAACGTTGAAAAAAGTAGATCACTTGACTGTGACACAAAACATAGAAAAACATGAAAAATGTATGTCCGTTCTGGGTGAGTGTAGAACAATTATGGTACGACATGGGTGCTCCGTGGAAGAGGAACCACACTCACTACGTAGACATAAACGGCTCATTAAATGTTAAATACAACAATTCTTACTTTCCTGGGATTATACGCTAAATAAAACATACAAGTATATTCCATCTCTGCCGGACCATACAACTATGTCACTTAATTATACAAACCAAACCTTTCATTTTTTTCTACAAAATCAAAGATATTTGTTGCCTGCTGGGTTTTGTAAATTAGACTCAACACAAAAGCTTAATTACTGGTGGCACATTTAGTAATAGTGACATAGGCCTAATCCAGTAATTAGATCGTTTTGACATTAATTAGGTGTGGCTGATGATTGGACAAATTGGTACGCATATGCTGTTACACTCCCATCTATCGACAAGTAGTTGGCATATACTAATCGACCTGAGTATGCCACTGCCTCCTAGGATCATGGATAAACATTTTAAGAAAAGGTGCTTGTGTGGTAAACTATCCAATCCTGTGGCCTCCAGTTCAAAGAAGAACACAGTTTTACCCCCAGACGTCTGCAGGGGGCGAGAGAGAGGGAGGGCATTGGTCGCAGGTGATTACAGCCGGGTGGAGTAGGAGCATATTTTATTAAGACGGTTACATTATTATACTGTCTAATAACAATCCAATATAAATTTGTGTTCGAAATCATGAAATGATTTAGAAAAGTTAGGAAATCTTAAAAAGTCTGTAAACAATTTAACAACCAACATGCATTGAAAAGGTGCTTCTAACTACGAGAGAGCGAGAGAGCGAGAGAGCGAGAGAGAGAGAGAGAGAGAGATTTTTTTGAATTGACCACTGAAGCCAAATAGTACACCCTTAAGCAAAGAACATTGCAATTATTTACTTGAATTTCTGAAATTAACTACAAATCTTTGGAGAGACTCTCAGACAGGCATCCACAACTACCCTGTTGTCAATAAATCAACAAGCACTGCTAGATTAAACACTGAGTCACCGACTCTTGGTTGGGATTCCAAACCCCGTACATGGACTGCAGAGCCGTAACATTCTCCAATGCATTGTGGTTGTTGGGTTTTCCCAGGAAGGGGTACAACAGATCCTCTTGTTCATGGCTGGCTAACCCTGGACAGAGCGCCTTACTGAGTAGGTAGATGTCCAAAAAACTGGGGCCCAGCTCGTGGAACTGCTGGGCGAGGTAACACCTGATCAGCGCGTTCTTCAGTATAGGTAGGACAAATTCTTGGGCTTTGTGCGCAGCCAGCAGTATGGGTCTGTTAAAGGACCGCAGGAAGTCGTAGAAGGAGGTCAGGGCCTCGTGCAAGGGGGTGGTGGAAACTTCTTTATAGTCCTTGTAAAGTTTGGCACCGCCGGCCATGAAGCCTGTCCTCACGATGGTGTATATGTGGATGTTGCCCTGAGGCATAATATACACATTGAAGGTGTGAACTCCGCTGATTGCCGCCAGCTGGATGATATCACCCCCTCTTGTTTCTGAGAGGGGAGGGGTATGAGTGAGTGAGTGAGCGAGCGAGCGTACGTGCGTGCGTTCGTTAATGAGTGCGCAAGGCTGCATTAAAGAGTAGACAAGAATAGTTGAAACATATAGGCCTAGAATATTTCTAAAATGAAATAGCAAGCGGATAAGTATGTAATAGCGGGGGTTGGCTGTGAAAAGTGGAGTTCTGGGAGACGTATTGAAAAGTATGCAGCGAAGACCTCTAATGCATTCAGAGGGGCAGGACATGTAATATCACAAGTGATAAAGTGATGAAAATGTGTCCGTGTGCAGTTGGCCTACCTGATGTATTTTGGTCGCTGGTCTCCAGGTCAAAGAAGACTAAAGGTCTCTCAAGAGAAGCCTGCAAAGGGCGAGACAGAGGCCATCGCAGGTCGTCATAACATCCGGGTAGAGTCATCCGGGTAGAGTATGAACGTAACCGATAGACGTTATTACATTGTACCTTATAACAATTCACCTGTGTAATCTAAATCATCTAGGGAAATTATTCAGCCATGTTAGGTCACCGTTAAAAAGTCGGTAAAAAATAATATAGATAAAATGACACTTAAACTGCTACAATATGCATTTGGTTAACTATCTCCGTGCGTAAAACATAGGCAGGCCTATAGCCTATACATTACCGTGGACTGCATATCGGAAATGGACAGGAATTCAATGATGACAAAACTCCGCAAATGTGTAGCGGAAGGCAAAGCGACTTTAACTTGAGATAAAGAATACTGGGTTTACCATTAAAGGACGACTTGACTTTCGTTTTTGTTAAACAGAAACAAACCAGGTAGGGGTGTGGCAGGTGCCGCACCCCAACTGTCCTCCTGTCTTGTCTTGACGCGATTGCGATTTAGCCTATAGCAATGTCAACCATAAAACTTTGTCTTCCACAAAGACCCTGTCGTCTGTCTTAATGTTGGGTTGTCCAAAGGCTGCTGATTTTATGTTAGTTGGACACCGTAAAGTGTGTCACTCTGTTCTCGCCTGCATGAGAGTTCAATGTTGTCATTAGCTATTACGTCTTTCTGACCAATCGCAGTTCAAGGTCCACCTGGGCTGTACAACTTCGGGAGGGGGCATCGAATTGGTTGCGCCGTTGACCCGGCGGCCGAAACGTTAACCTACCCGATGTCAAGTGGACCGGGTTGAATTCACTGCGTGTCTCTCTTCTTATATCCATCTTACCAGAGATATTACAGCATTATCGACGAGATGCGCTTTGCATAGAGAAGAAAGAATACCGCAGTTGAATTCGCAACATTCTGCAACAAATTATTCTAAATCTGCCCATATATGGACGCGTCAGAATTTTGCAGTTTTCACTCGCTACAATGTTGCATCTGTGGCTGCTGGTAATGCAACTACGAAGAAGTAAACTCTACGGGGCTATTGTGTTTTAGTTTTTTTGACAGCACAGCGATCCGGGACTATTCCCAAAAGATCCGGGGCTATAGCCTCGAATGCCCAGGTCTAACGACGCGCCTGCATAGCATGCACGCACACTCAGAGCCAGAAACAACGACGAACAGGTTCTAGAGTGGTCTGCCGTATGCAGCAGTAGCGGGTCTAGACAAATGTAATAGGGGGGCCAAGGATGGGCCAGTGTTAAACCAGAGGGGCACAAAAAATGATATTTAAAGATTATAATTATAGACTTTATTTTACTTTAAAATCATCAAACATTTAATAATAGTTAAGATTTTATAACTTCACCAGTCTGTATTTTTCTGTCAAACTATCTTAAATTGATGAAGCTTAGCCCTAAATCAGCAAAATCATGTAAATATTTGTTTTGTACAAGCGTGCAAGAGAGGTAGGCCCATAAAAAATGAAAAACAAAATACAGTACAGGGTACAAATACAGTGTGTCAATCTGAAAAAAAATTCCAGGGTGCAACGAAGTGCAAAACAATGTGCCTTTTCATATCTATTTGATCAGTTTCATTGTGGAGAAACTGTGTTCTGAAGACTTCCCTGTTCTACTTTTCTTTCCTCATATCATGATAGCTGCTATTAGAAGAAAAAAACGTAGGGGCATGCATTACATTTCGTTGCATAACCATCCCTCCCTACTTAACACGGACAGATAGCCTGCTACTCTTTACTCAAATGTATTTGTTATCCCAATGCAACAGCCAAAACGGATGAAAACACTTAATTTCATCGTCAGTTTGAGGAACTACAGTAACAAGGTTATGTGCAAGAACAACAAGTCACTTTCTAAAATAAATCGTTTGGCTTACCTTCGTCTCTTGCAACAGGAAAAATCGTGGCTCCTTTCTCCAAGAATAGTTGCTGAGCTCTAATTAAACGAGCAGCAGCACCACAGTATTTGGGTGTGCCCCTCTAATTTACCCGTGTATAACGTTGCATCGCATTAGTTCCGTAAAATCAGTAAAATCCTAAAAATCCTAAAGACCATCGTACTTCATTTCATTTATACAGAAGGCCTGGAACTGCCCAATTGACAAACGTTCACTCACTTGGAGGCGGGTGTCTGTTGAAGTTTTAAAATGATTGGATCTGCCCAGTGCCACTCTGGATCTGCCATAACCAATCGCATAGCGTTTAGTCGTGACGTATGTCATGCGACGGGACCGGCTCCTACACCACTAACGGAGCCAGCTGGAAAATCAAACTTTTCCCGAACCCGGTGGGGAGAAGCGCCACAACATCATGGCCACCAAAAAAACTCAGCAAAGCTTGTTCTTGCTCCGGCTTTAATTGATCGATATTCGGCGGCGATCCCACAACAGACCGAATAGCTTCTCTCGTATCCTTCTCCATTGTCTTCCTGGTCTTCCTCTGACTACAACTGTAACTCGCGCGCGACAGTGACGTCATCGTTCTCAGCCACTCCCTCTGTTCGCTGATTGGACCGCCAAAAATCAGGCTTCCAAGGAACCCATGTATATGAAGCAGACCCAGACCTAGTACTGAAGTGAAATGAAAATTGAGCGGAAGTAGGTAGGTGGGCGGTGCCAGGCTACAGCCACGGGGGGGGGGCAGGGACATATCTACAGGGGCACGGGCCCCCGCAGGCCCCGGCGTAGAAACGCCATTGGTATACAGAGCCTGTGTAACATAGTATCTGAGGATTCTATAAACACAATTTCACATTGTATTGCACGCACAGCAAGACCATGCAATGCATAAATTGGTGACCGGAATAAAGTAGCAATGTAATCAAGTGTGTAAGAGCATTTAAATTCGACATTAAAATGACCAACGTGGTACAAATACAAAGAAAATGAATCTTTTTACGGGCGCCGCCATTTCTTTGAGAGCGTCATCACTGACTTCGGTATACTCTCAGAATTCCGAGGAGGCCTGACCAAAAGAGGGCGTGCCTCCGTGAAATGCCACAAGAAAGCTGGGAGATTTCCCCTCTTGCAACTCGGAAGCCCTGGTGTCCGAGGCATCTGGTCACACCATTGGGTCGGAAACTTCCGGCACAAATACGACAGAAGATAATGACCTGTCCAAACCGTGCCGATGATTGATAGTAGATAATGAATCGTACATCAGATAATGTCTCCATTTATAACAAGCTTTCTTTTTTTTTACCAATGTACACCCCGATCAATAGTACTGTATGTATGGTATATAAAAGACCCAAGCATCCCTTCCAGCAATAAGTACATTCATGTTTTTCATTTTTGTTTGTTGCAGAAAGAATACTCCATATGAACAGCGTAGACGAGCAAAAACCACGTGTTCTTAAATAATGTGCATGTTTAACCCAATTCTTAACAAAGTCAGAGAGTTCTTCCTTGTCACAGCCCAGTCTGTCCATGGCTCCATCCATTTCCTGACACCATTTGACTTTTGTTACACCATTACTTTTGGTTAATTTCTGTTCATCAATAAATTATGATTACTTTTGCAGTTAGACCTTGGTGTGTCTCCAAATTTGTTTTGGCCAAGAGCCTGGCCATAAGAAATTGGGGACTCGTCCGTTTGAACTAGACTAAACCTTTTGAATCCACTTTTGTTGATTCAAACAAATCAACATTTCGGTTCCCTCTTAATTGTGTGGCTCCCAGCTCGTTTCCTTGATTGGTATGGGGCACACTGACTTGTGCTTGATGTGTACCTCCCGTGTTCATTTGTTGAAGGAAAGGCGGTGTCACTTTTTGTGAATGAACCGAATTCTGCCGGCTTACGTCATCAGACTAGTAGTAAATTGCAGCGCTGTGGGTGGTGCAGTGGCGATCCTAGAAAATTTTACATGGGGTGGCAGAAGGGTGGCAAGTTAAATTCAAGGGTGGCAAATCACACACACAAAGTCAAGTCTTTTTATTGTTGGAAACACACATGCCTGGTGTCTATATGTATTTATTTATACCAATCGCTAATGAAAACAGTTAACATATTGTGTCTATCTTTCTGTTTGTCTATATTTTAAGTTTTGTGTGTCTGTCTGTGTGTCTGTCTGTCAGTCTTGCGTCTATCTACCCGTCCATCTCTACACAAAAGACTTAATGATTCAGTGTGGTTCCCTTCGGATGATCCGCCCATCATCCGAGCACATCGGGAAACAGCCACTGAAAAGCCAATTTAATACTTATTTTCTCTCCCTTTGATTAATATTAAATCAATTTAATATTTGATTGATTTACATCACCTCGTTGTGATGGGTTGTCATTGTTAATATTCATAAGACTCAGAGCTACGAGGAAAGGGCTTGTGGATTCTCTGCCTGTGGAGTTGCGTGTTTGGGCGGTCCCATTGTGCGCCGGCTGGACTTGATGTGGTGTCGATCGTTTGAAAAGTAATTGTGTTGTCTGTTACCTGAGAGAAGGGCAACACCTCGTGTGTGTGTGTGTGTGTGTGTGTGTGTGTGTGTGTGTGTGTGTGTGTGTGTGTGTGTGTGTGTGTGTGTGTGTGTGTGTGTGTGTGTGTGTGTGTGTGTGTGTGTGTGTGTGTGTGTGTGTGTGTGAGTTTGGATCTGTCCGATCTCGAAACCCCACCGTCAATCGCAATCAGTGTGTCAATGGCGAGCACGCACTCGTCCACACACGAACACAAAAGGCATGCAGATTAAGACACATGCGACCACCCATCACATTTTCTTGATTCAAGTTTCAGCTGTACTGTACCTTTTTTCATCACTGCAAGCATACAGTTGGCTTGTCTCCAGTTCTTTGGCTTTCAAACCGTTTCTGTCTTCATTTGAATGAAGAGGCAGATGCGCACGGTGAGAAGAGAGCAAATAGGATTCATGGACTCAACCATTTTACAGGGGAGGGGGGACATAAAGATTTTAGTTCTTAAACTTAAACAAGTTACCAATGAGATCAACAGCTTCAGTAGCAAAAAATATAATACCATTCAATAAATGTATATTGGAGACACTTCTAACAACCTGGGTGGCAAGTGGGGTGGCAAGCATTTTTTGGGGGGTGGCAGCTGCCACCCCTTGCCACCCCGGTAGTTTCGCCACTGGGGTGGTGTTAAAGCCTTGTTTGGCGTTGGTTAAGCGTTTTTGGAGGACACTCTGAGGTTGTTTGTGATAAGTTAAATATAATTGATAAAAGTGTATTTGGCTCTCTTCATGTCTATCTTGACGAGAGAGGGGGATTATTTGTTTTGTAAAGCTTTCACATACTGTTCATTTGTGCTTGTTCTGCAGCTTTGGGCAAGACGCACCACTTGGACTCACCGTTGTGCACTAAAATTGCCGGGCTTCCCTGTAAGTTTACGGCTTCATCCCATTGGGTGTTGCTGAGCACTGTCAGTAGTGTTGTGATGACCGCGGTTAGCAGCAGTCGTCTCGGGGGCACATCCATTGACTCAGGGTGAGGCGCCTGCGTGCTTGTCTTCTTTTCCGCCTCATGGCCTTCAGTACGTAAATACCCGCTGCCAGTATAGCCACATGAAGACCAGGGTTGAGCTTATTAAGATCGGTTTCGGTATAGATAGACAGGTTGTTCAGTGCCTCTGGTGTGCAGCGGAGGGGTCACTTGGTCTGAGCTCTTGTGTCATGTGTTTTTTGTAGATCCGTCTGAGGAGTTATTGGAAAGTTTTAATAAGGATCAATTGTTACAAATCGCTGAGCATTATAATAACTGATAAGAAAAAATAATTTCTTATTGCAAATCTTAAAAAAGGTTACATTTTGGCAAGGTCCTCACATGTCATCTCTCCAAGTGTTGTTAAGGGGCGGCCTCCTCACAGGGCCGGGTCGCTAACACAGAGCTATCGGTTTAAAAGACACACACACACGGCTGGGTCGTTAACACAGAGCCGTGTTGCTAACACGGAGCAAACGCTTGAAATGGTCTTCATGATCTTATGGTGTGTGTGTGTGTGTGTGTGTGTGTGTGTGTGTGTGTGTGTGTGTGTGTGTGTGTGTGTGTGTGTGTGTGTGTGTGTGTGTGTGTGTGTGTGTGTGTGTGTGTGTGTGTGTGTGTGTGTGTGTGTGTGTGTGTGTGTGTGTGTGTGCTCTTGTCTCCAGGCGGTGCTCTTCAACGAACGCTCGGTGCTGGAGAATCACCATGAAGAGGCTGGAACCTCTTCATGTCCCGCAGCTAGTACAACTTCCTGGCTAACCTCGACCACGTGGAGTTCAAGCGCTTCCGCCTTCTGGTCATCGAGGCCAACCTGTAAAGGTTGGGCATGGGATTTTCGAATCGCCAGCAGATTTTGAAAACACACAACTCAAATGGTCCTACCCCCTCTCCTTCAACGCTGACTCTGACTCCACCCATTCCAAGTACATGGACGCCCAGTCATGCACGAGCGAACAGATGCGCGAGCCATTAGCTAGCTAGTTAGCTAGCTCCAGTAGCTACCGCAGGATAACAACAAACAGAAGCTTGCTCTCGGTCACTAGATTTGAGTATGTGCACGAAGGGCTTGCGCGGGGGGGGGAGGGGGAGTGCAGTACGACCGTTTGATTGATGTACTTACTGTCCAATGCCACTCGGTGGGTCTGGAAATCACTGGCTGGAGTTTTTCAAGCCCTGCCCATTCAACAGATGATTGAATTGTTTAATTTTCATGTCAGTACTTCTAACTCAGTGGCTGTAAGTGGGTTATGATAAGGATTTCAAGTAATTTTGCAAAAATGGCCAAAAAAGAGAATTCCATACCCAACCTTTAATGACGGAACAAAACAGACAAAACCGTCAGAGGTAAACTGTAGACTGTGAGTCCACACTTAATACAATTGTGTTCAGTGCTGCTACCCAATAAATATTTGGGGAGATAAATGATATTAGAAATTATAAAATTGTATTAATTATAAAAATATGTGTAATCTTAGTTTTAATACAATAACGTAAATTCGGAAATTGTTTATTTTCTTTTTGGTTTTGCACAAAACAATCATAGGGACCAGGCAGCATTTTTTAAGTTCCGCAGGACCTCTCCCGTATCGTCCACTACTAGGGTGGCATTTACAGGTAGAGAATATCCCATGATAACAATGACATGCGTCAATCCATTGACCTTGAAAGATAGAAGATGGAATAAACAAAGATAAGTTGGTTTTGAGATTGAGTTTATTAAACCAAAATACCAATGGGAACACCAGTTACATAATTTTAAACCACAAAAGCAATTAAAGCAGAAAGAAAATTTAATAGTAATCAAATAAACCAAGTTGCAACATTGCAGTTTTCAGTAAGTCGTTAAATACTCCTTCGTTAACTCCTTATTGTACAGACAGAGATATATTGCTTCATTTTCTTATGAAAAATGTACAGAATGTAAGTCTTTTTGGAGAAAAGCGTCTGCTAAATGCCCTAAATGTAAATGTAAGTCGCTTGCATTTCTTAGCTGCTATAATGTACACCGATTCAAAGTCCCTTCACTGGGATCCCAACAACTGTACAGCTCCTGCAGAGCCCTAACATCCTCCAATGCATTATGGGCATTGTAGTTTTTCCCCAGGAAGTGACGCACCAGGTTCACCTGTGAATAGCTATCTATCCCTGGATAGAGCGCCTTACTGAGTAGGAAGGTGTCCAAGTATCTGGAGCCCAGCTGCTGGAACTGCTCGGTTAGGGAACACCTGAGCAGCGCTCTGTCCAGTACAGGTTTGTCAAAGCGTCTGGCGCCGTGTGCGACCAGCAGCACGGGCTGCTCTAAGGACTGCAGGAAGTCAAGGAAGGAGGTCAGGGCCTCGGTCAAGGTGACGGTCGGCACGGCTGTACCCTGCAGGAGGAGGGCACCATCTCGGACGCTGAAGCCCGTGACCTCCGCGGCCCCTCTGTCGATGGCGATCTCGGGCATCATGTACACGTTGAAGGTGCGCTCGCCGCTGATGGCTGCCAGCTGGATGATCTCACACCGCCAGGTTTCTGAGAGGGGTGTGAGTGTGTGAGAGTGAGAGAGACAATGTGTTGGGTCTTGGTGCGTTAAATGGTAGAAGGATGGAAAGAGTGTGAACACAGGTAATAGCCTCTAGGGATCTCTTCTCTAGCAGTTTGTCCGTTCTGGGCGACTGTATAGAAACATTGTGGTTCAACAGGGCGGGCTCCGTGGAAGAGGAACCACACTCTCTGTAGATATAAACGGCACATTAAATGTTAATTGCTGATAGCATACTGATAAAAAGTATATTCCATTCCTGCCAAGTTCATACAACAGATGTCATTTAATTGTACACACCAGACCTTTAATTTCTTCTACAAAATCAAAGATAATTATTGCCTGCTGGGTCTTGTAAATCAGACTCAACACAAAAACATCACAAAATGACTGGTTTTAATGGGAGGGGGGGCTCAGCCTTTTCCGGAGGAGTTTAAGCCCCCGCTATCACCGCCGCTGCGTAGGCCTAACCCAGTAAATGTATTTGGATGGTTTTACCATTATTTAGAAGTGGCGATTGGACAGATGTACACATGCCTATGCATCGACAAGTAGTTGCATATACTAATCGACCTAAGTGGGCCACAGCCTCATAGGATCATGGATAAACATGTTATGAAAAGGTGCTCGTGTGGTAGCCTCTACCTAATCCCGTGGTCTCCAGGTCAAAGAAGACCACTGTTTTACCCCCAGACGTCTGCAGGGGGCGAGAAAGAGGGCATTGGTCGCAGGTTATTACAGCCGGGTGGAGTAGGAACTTATTCTAAATCATGGATGGAAATTATTTAGCAAAGTTAGGAAATCTTAAAAAGTCTGTACGATTTAAGTTCTAAACTCAATAGGCCCTACATATTATTTGGAGCATGAAAACTTAGCTTTTGTATTATATCTAACATAAACAACACTTGGATAGGATAGGTGGATAGGTCTACATTACCTTGATGGACTGCATATCGAAAATAGGCAGTGATCCCGTGAAGCTGTTTCGGAATAAAACTCTGAACGGAGGGCCGATCCTTTTCTGATGAAGGGATAGCTAGACTTTCATTTTTGTTCAACAGAAACCAAACGTGGATTTCTCGCAGTGTAGCGGATGCGTTCCTGCGTTTGCGCGCACACATGACTCTGGTCGGAGCAGGTAGACGTTTCTCAACTGTTCGTTTGCATAGGCCGTCAGGGTCATTGTATTCATCATGAGCATGACGTAAGAGAATACAAGTAAACAGGTAGCTTTTGGAATTTAGCATCTAAATTCAACGAAAACAGAATAAACAAATGCTAATCTTCTACGTATAATTGAAAGGTTTTTGGTATTGGTACACCGTTTGTGCTGCGTCATGACGCGGCACAAGAGGCTGGGGACCCTGGTGTCATGTTGGACCGAAATCACCCAAAACCACCGATGTCGATCTCCATTCAGCTGCCTTTCAGCTGCTCGTAGAATCTGTTCTCTCAGGAGTTCTTTTTTGTTTAACCATAACGATATAATAAAATAAATTAATGTTTCCTGTTTGTCAGGGACATTACGAATTTAGATTAGACCGAAGAAGCAATATTTATTTCCATGAACAAGTTATAGTGCCGGTTTGACCCAATCCTTAAAGTCAGAGAATCCTAGTCAAAGCAAATATTTTTGGCCTCAGCCAACATGTATTGAAAATGTAACTGCAAACTAAAGGAGTTAGAAGGGGAGGGAGAGATTAGGGGGAGGTAGCTAGTGAGGTGAGGTGTATTGTAGACAGGAGGATGCGGTAGAGACAGTGTTACACTAGTAGGCCTAATGTGACAATATGTGGCGGCCGTTGGCTCAAGAGTGACTGGAAGTTTGTATAACTAATAGATAAGCAGCGTGTGTGTGTCAGTGAAAATGAAACAAAATTGAATGAGCCAGTGAACCAATGGTTTTAAACGGAATTTAAACACTGTGTTTTTTTTTTCGGCTTTTCAAAGACACCGGCTTATTCTCAACTTTTAAGATTCCGGTGCAATAATTCATGAACTACTTCCATGCCCTTGAAAAGGGATTCAAGGACCAGGTAGCACTCTCATTGTATCAAATTTCAGGGGGAAGAGAGAGGAGGATACGGTGACGAACACTAAACACTTGTGCAACTCTGTGACTGTGCTCCGTGGCAGGCCCATATGCAAATGCATTCACACACACACAAACAAAACCTGTGCTGACCATAATTATAGTGGTACTACTAGGTTTTCATTTATTATTTAATTCGCACAAGCGAATGAAACACTCCCGTGTCACACGACGTTGATGGAAATGAACATAGAAACCAAGAACAACCACAAGAAGTGTATCAGTGCCCCCTAGTGGAAAACACAAGACTATATAACCGACTGGGTTTTCTGTTTTCTCCCTCTGAATGAATAGATCATAACAGAATCCATGCCACAGACGTGCTCCATGCAGTCTGGTACCTCACCACGCAAGCAGTACCCGGGCTGCCCAGCGTCATCAACCACGACCACGGCTCCACCAGTGACTCAGGTGTGTGTGTGTGTGTGGGTGTGGGTGTGAGAGAGATTCTGGGTGTGACTCTCGGTGTGTCTATTTGTTTGCACCAAGCAGCATTCACAGCATCAACAATTTGCCTTTGGAAGGCAGGGCTGAAGGAGGCTATTTGAATCGATAAATGCAAATAAGAAATGAATAATGATGGCCAGCACAGGTTTTGTTTGTGTGTGTGTGAATGCATTTGCATAAGGGCCTGCCACAGAGCACAGCCATAGAGTTGCACAAGTGTTTAGTGTTCGTCACCACATCCTCCTCTCTCCTCCCCCTCGCTCTCCCTCTAACTCCCCCCCTCCCCCAGACTCTGACAGCGGGATAACTCACAGCCACATGGGCTTCCTGGTGTCCAAGATGTACACGGTGTCGGAGGACGGCTACGGCTGTCTGTCGGGCTTCCGTGCTGCTACCTAATGAATATTTTGGAAAAGAAGTCACTAAGCGTGACTTTTTAATACATTCTGTGTGTTTGGAAATTGTTTTTTTCTAACCCTTTCTTGTTTTTTTGCAAGAAACAAAAATAGTGAACAGGCAGCATTTTTTAGGATTATAGAATGATTGAATGATGGAATAAACAAAGATTAGTTGGTTATGAGATGGTTTAATAGACAAATATACCATTGGGAAAACCATATATATATTTTTAAACAACACAAGCAATCAAAGCAGAAAGAAAATCAAACTGTATAATCAAATAAAACGAGATGATCCATGATTTGAACATTAACTTTGCAGTTTTCAGTAAGTCGTAACTCCTCCTTCGGTATCTCCTTATTGTACCGACAGCGAAACATTATTTCACTTTCTTATGAAAAAATGTACTTATTGTAAGACAATAAGCGTCTGCTAAATGACCTAATGTAAAAGTAATACAACAAGCGCTCGATTGCATGTCTTGGCTGCTAGAACACAAACTGATCCAAAGTCTCTTGACGGGGATTCCAACAATTGTACAGCTCTTGCAGAGCCCTAACATCCTCTAATGCATCATGGGCATTGTAGTGTCTAGGCAGGAAGTAGCCCGACAGATTCACAAGTGAATGGCTGTCTAACCCTGGATGGAGCGCCCTACTGAGCGGTAAGGTGTCCAAGAATCTGGAGCCCAGCTGCTGGAACTGCCTGGCGAGGGAACAACCGAGTAGCGCTCTGTCCAGTACTGGTTTGTCAAAGCGTCTGGCGTTGTGTGCGGCCAGCAGCACGGGCTGCTCTAAGGACTGCAGGAAGTCAAGGAAGGAGGTTAGTGCCTCAGTCAAAGTGGCGGTGGGCATGGCTGTACCGCGCAGCAGGAGGGCGCCATCGCTGACGCTAAAGCCATTGACCGCCGTGGCCCCTCTGTCGATGGCGACTTGGGGCATCATGTAAATGTTGAAGGTGTGAACTCCGCTGATGGCCGCCAGCTGGATGATATCACACTGCCAGGTGTCTGAAAGGGGAGGGGAGGGGTGTGAGTGAGTGAGAGAGTGAGTGAGCAAGCGAGCGTGCATTAAATAAGTTGAAACACATAAAAAAGCTCTAAAATGAAAAAGAAAGCGGTTTAGAATGTTATCAATGGCAGTTGGCTGTGAAATGTGGAGCTCTCGTATGCATATTGAAAAGTATGCAGTGATAACCTCTAATGCATTCAGAGGGGCACGTGAGAGGGGCATGCCAGGACTTGTGATATCACAATAGGAGACGTATTGACATGGAGGCCTACAGCCAAGTTGTTGATATACTATGCAATTAACAAATCGATCTGAGCGGGCCATGGCCTGATTAAACAATTGAAAGATAAGGGATGAAGCTGTAGAGGTGTCCGTGTGCAATTGGCCCACCTAATCCCGTGGTCTCCAGGTCAAGGAAGACCAAAGTTCTACGAAGAGACGCCTGCAAAGGGCGAGAAAGAGGCCATCGCAGGTCGTTATGACTTCTGGGTAGTGTGTGAACGTAACCGATAGACGTTATTACATTGTGCCTAATAACAATTAGACAGTGTAATCTAAATTATATAGGAAAATAATCAGCAATGTTAGTTCAACGTTAAAAAAAAATCGGTAAAAAACGGATACAATTACCCAAACTGTTACAATATAAATACGATTAACTGTGTTCGTGTGTAAAATATAGGTTTATAGCCTAGATTAGCCTACCATGGACTGCATATCGGAAATGGGCAGGAACTTCCTGATGAGATAGAAAACTCCGCAAATGAGTTGACTTTCGTTTTTGTTAAGCAGTTGCACATTAGACGGCAGCGGTAACACAGAAAACAAAAAAATCTCGTCGCAGCAAGTAGGGGTGCGGCATGTGCTGCAGCACCGCCTGGTGCCAAAGCTTTAAAACTGCGATGACAATAAAATGATAGCTTATAAATATCTCTGGTAGTTTTTTTTGTTCCAAGACATTGTTTAATGTCGTGTTTGCAGTGTGGGATGAAGAGATGGATAATTTGATTATTTATTAATTTATCTTCAATGTGTATTGGCCAATCAGATTTGTCTTTAAGAGTTTGCGATACATCTTCGGCTGTTCAATGGGACTCAGCTCCCAGTTCCTCTAACGGTCTTCGATTCAAGGAAACAGGATTTATTTTTAATAAGAATAAAGAAAAGTTAGGAAAAAAATGTTGTTGAAATCATTGTACACTGAATAAAGTCAAAATCATGAAATTAAAGGGGTAGTTCGGAATTTTGGACATAGGGCCTGATTCCGAAGTGAGCATTGGTATTCTATATCACTGGACAGTTTTCAACACATTTCATTCAGTCCTTCTAGTTGCAGAGTTCGCTCGTGCTAGGCTAGCGCACGGCAACGGGCAATGCTAGCCTGCTATTAAAAACAGTCTTACCCACTCCACAGTACACCCGTCCCGAGGTATATCAATTATAACGACAGCGACATATAATCTAAATGTCTGTTTATAGAATAATGTTAGAAATAAAACCAGCCTTGCATTGCATTGCATTTTGAGGGAATTGCGGGGTCTCAGCAGCAGTGTTTATATTCCTGTACGTAGGCTACGGCAGCGGCGGACTGATACCTAGGTTACCTGCCGCTGTCATTGCTACAAACTCGAAAGAAGGAATTCTATAAGCGTATTCAATTAACAAGATATGTTTGGAGGAGTTAGCGATGCATCTGCTTTTGAAGACGATTATGAGGAATTTGTTGTATCCAACGAACCGTACGTGTACGAGCCGGTGTTTTGATGTCAAAGCCAGCAGCAACAAGCCACAGTTGAGTCCTTTCTGGATCTCGCACTGGAAATTAATGGAAACTTTGTGGTGCCCATCTGTACCGTTTATTTCTACAATTTCTAAAAGCACACTGAACCATCATGTTGCCTAGTCGTTCAATTGCGCTTCTGTCCCACGCTTCTCTGTTTACGTTCTTCTGTCGTGATTCGGTTACAAACCTAACCAGCGCATAGTTTAATTCCGCTTCTGCTGAGAAAGTAGTCCCTCGATGATTCATGCGATGCAAGGTTAGTTTTATTTCTAACATTATTCTATCAACACAGACATTTAAATCTATAGTCTGGTGTTATAATTGATTTACCTCGGGTGTACTGTTGAGTGGGTAAGACTGTTTTTAATAGCAGGCTAGCATTGCCCGTTGCCGTGCGCTAGCCTAGCACGAGCGAATTCTGCAACTAGAAGGACTGAATGAAATGTGTTAAACTGTCTCCAGTGATATAGAATACCAATGCTCACTTCGGAATCGGGCCCTATGTCCAAAATAGTGCTTGGGTGTCATGACGTAATTACTTTGCGTGGCCGCCATGTTGATGGCCTCCTTTACCGTCGTCGGTGCTCCACTCATTGTTTGGAACTTCATATGGATCCAAATTATTAATAATGCTGATTTTGTCACCATACCGGTCCCTGGCATCTCTATTTAATGTGTCCCGGTAAATTCCAGATCCTTTTCGGGATTTTAACATATTTTTTCTAGCTATTCTTTCTCAACTCTACTGCTACTTCTCTTCGTTCAACAACGTTATGTCAGAGTTATGTTAACGTTCGCGTAGCCATCAACATGGCCGCCACGTCCCACAATGCAACGCAGATCCCGCGCTATCGAGTGGCGAAGTCACGCCTCTTCCGGTAGGGCTCATGGGACCTATGAGATCGAAAAATATGAATGGGTGTCAATGGAGAGAAAATAATTATTTTCTGGTCCCAGTCTTTATATGCCCTGGATTACACATATGCTGTTTGTGGATTTAAATGATAATTTTTCATGCAAAGAAAACTAAAAATGTTCGTGAAGAAGTTTGATAATTTTAGGTTTTATGTGAGGCCGCTTTGTGAACTACAGCTCTTCGCTGCTCTCGACGCATATGATATACGTCACCACACCCGCCCTTGGAACTCGGCACAGTGATGGCGATCTCTCTGCCTCACTTCACCGCTTTTTCCAAGGGGAGGATGAAAGCATCGAAAGAGGTGAAAACCATTATAAGTCGGGGCACATGCAGAGTTTCAGTTATGCCGATGGGAAGATTGTCGGTCTTCTCCACGCCAGTCGCAGGGAGCGTGACGTCACATACGAGCCGTGTCTTTCTCGTTGTGTTTTCTCTACAGCCTTTATCTGAACAATTGCACCATAAACGGTCAAACTCTTTGCATGAAAATTTATCCTTTAAATCCACAAACAACATATGTGTAATCCAGGGCATATAAAGACCGGGACCAGAAAATAATTATTTTCTCTCCATTGACACCCATTCATATTTTTCGATCTCATAGGTCCCATGAGCCCTACCGGAAGGGGCGTGACTTCGCCACTCTATTCCGAACTACCCCTTTAATCGAACGTGTTTGTTTAACAAACACTATATGTAGCTTATATATGTGTGCTGGAGAAATTAACACTTTATTTTCGTACAAAGTTTGCTAAATTGTGAACAAATAAATAAGAGACTGACCACATTTTGGTGTTTCAGGACTCTGTTTCTTTCTCAAGGAATCTCCTTGTTTCCTGGTTTGTGTTTCAAACACTAGTCCTTTCTCTCAATTTTCTATGATCAGAATTCAAACTTGCTCAGGGTGAAAAAAAAAAGAATTATGAAGATGAGATGTAGACGAAGTCTCTATTGTGCTTTTTATTCAGTGAACCCCCGAACTTAAAGTGTAAATTGATCCTATGCTGAACACAGAGAACATTCAGTGAACCCACTGAGTCATTATTAACCAAACAGAAAAACAGTCCCTCACATGTACACAATAACTCATGGACTCAAACACTGTTTTTTTTTATTGGTCGTCATGAAAAAAAACATAAGGGGTAACACTGTTGTTTTTTATTGGTCGTCATGAAAAAAAACATAAGGGGTAACACTGTTGTTTTTTTTGGTCGTCATGAAAAAAAACATAAGGGGTAACACTGTTGTTTTTTTTGGTCGTCATGAAAAAAAACATAAGGGGTAACACTGTTGTTTTTTATTGGTCGTCGTGAAAAAAAAACATAAGGGAAATAATAGAAATACACACATACATTTAAATGTCATGCATATCCTCTTTATTAATGACTGATTATTGTGTATGGTCATCGCCTAAGTGGTGCAGTGGAGTGCACTCTGCCTAACCCCCTGGAGACAGGGGTTCAAATCTGGTTGATGACCTCTGTTGGAAGACTATTATCTCTATTTCATGCGAATTATAAAGTCAAGTATAACCATTGTGTTGACTTTATTCGGTGTTTTGATGGTGCATTGATAAGTTCGGAGGTTAACACTCTAAACAGCTCATTTTAGGATCCCTGCATAAACGTCGACAGGGGTACCACTGTCGTTTCTTATTGGTCGTCATGAAAAAAAACATAAGGGGTAAGACTGCTGTTTTTTATTGGTCGTCATGAAAGAAAACATAAGGGGTAACACTGTTGTTTTTTATTGGTCGGCATGAAAAAAAACATAAGGGATAACACTGTTGTTTTTTATTGGTCGTCATGAAAAACAACATAAGGGGTAACACTGTTGTTTTTTATTGGTCGTCATGAAAAAAAACAAAGGGTAACACTGTTGTCTTTGTCAAATATTTTATAAGGGGTAAAACTGTCGTTTTTTTATTGGTCGTCATGAAAAAAAATATAAGGGAAATAATAGAAATACACACATTCATTTTAATGTCATGTATATCCTCTTTGTTGACGATTGATTATTGTGTATTGTCATCGCCTCAGTGGTGCAGTGGAGTTTACTCTGCCTAACCCCCTGGCGACCGGGGTTCAAGTCTGGTTGATGTCATCTGTAAAAAAACAAAAGGGGTAACACTGTTGTTTTTTATTGGTCGTCATGAATAAAAACATAAGGGGTAACACTGTTGTTTTTTATTGGTCGTCATGAAAAAAACCACAAGGGGTAACACTGTTGTCTTTGTCAAATAAAACATAAGGGGTAACACTGTCGTATTTTATTGGTCATCATGAAAAAAAAACATAAGGGGTAACACTGTCGTTTTTTTATTGGTCGTCATGAAGAAAAACATAAGGGGTAACACTGTTGTCTTTGTGAAATAAAATATAAGGGGTAACACTGTTCCTTTTTTTATTGGTCGTCATGAAAAAAAACATAAGGGGTGACACTGTGGTTTTTTATTGGTCGTCATGAATAAAAACATAAGGGGTAACACTGTTGTTTTTTATTGGTCGTCTTCAAAAAAACCACAAGGGGTAACACTGTTGTCTTTGTCAAATAAAATATAAGGGGTAACACTGTTGTTTTTCATCAGTCATCATGGGAAAAAATCATAAGGGGTAACACTGTCGTTTTTATTGGTCGTCAATCGTCATGAAAGAAAACATAAGGGGTAAGACTGCTGTTTTTTATTGGTCGTCATGAAAGAAAACATAAGGGGTAACACTGTTGTTTTTTATTGGTCGTCATGAAAGAAAACATAAGGGGTAACACTGTTGTTTTTTATTGGTCGGCATGAAAAAAAACATAAGGGATAACACTGTTGTTTTTCTTTGGTCGTCATGAAAAAAAACATAAGGGTTAACACTGTTGTTTTTTATTGGTCGGCATGAAAAAAAACATAAGGGATAACACTGTTGTTTTTCTTTGGTCGTCATGAAAAAAAACATAAGGGTTAACACTGTCGTATTTTATGTTCATCATGAAAAAAAAACATAAGGGGTAACACTGTTGTTTTCTTATTGGTCGTCATGAAAAAAAACATAAGGGGTAACACTGTTGTTTTTTATTGGTCGTCATGAAAAAAAAAATAAGGGGTAACACTGTTATTTTTTTGGTCGTCATGAAAAAAAACATAAGGGGTAACACTGTTGTTTTTTATTGGTCGTTGTGAAAAAAAAACATAAGGGAAATAATAGAAATACACACATACATTTTAATGTCATGTATATCCTCTTTATTAATGATTGATTATTGTGTATGGTCATCGCCTCAGTGGTGCAGTGGAGTGCACTCTGCCTAACCCCCTGGAGACACGGGTTCAAATCTGGTTGATGACCTCTGTTGGTAGACTATTATCTCTATTTCATGCGAATTATAAAGTCAAGTATAACCATTGTGTTGACTTTATTCGGTGTTTTGATGGAGCATTGATAAGTTCGGAGGTTAACACTCTAAACAGCTCATGTTAGGATCCCTGCATAAACGTCGACAGGGGTACCACTGTCGTTTCTTATTGGTCGTCATGAAAAAAAACATAAGGGGTAACACTGTCGTTTTTATTGGTTGTCATGAAAAAAAACATAAGGGGTAAGACTGCTGTTTTTTATTGGTCGTCATGAAAGATAACATAAGGGGTAACACTGTTGTTTTTTATTGGTCGTCATGAAAAAAAACAAAGGGTAACACTGTTGTCTTTGTCAAATATTTTATAAGGGGTAAAACTGTCGTTTTTTATTGGTCGTCATGAAAAAAAACATAAGGGAAATAATAGAAATACACACATACATTTTAATGTCATGTATATCCTCTTTGTTGACAATTGATTATTTTGTATTGTCATCGCCTCAGTGGTGCAGTGGAGTTTACTCTGGCTAACCCCCTGGCGACCGGGGTTCAAATCCGGTTGATGTCATCTGTAAAAACCATTAGGGGTAACACTGTTCCATTTTTTATTGGTCGTCATGAAAAAAAACATAAGGGGTAACACTGTTGTTTTTTATTGGTCGTCATGAATAAAAACATAAGGGGTAACACTGTTCCTTTTTTTATTGGTCGTCATGAAAAAAAACATAAGGGGTGAGGTTATTTCTAAAGGTTTAAAAGGAAAGTGAACCGTCCGTCTTTGCTCTTTTTTTGCCAACCAGTTTACGTGCGGGATTCCAGAATCATAACGATAACATTCAACGTGTCTATTAAAATGGCAGCAACATTTTACACCAGTTTTAGAATGTTCACTACAACAGATGTTCAACACCAACATGCTTATGTAAAATCAGCATAGTACCATATTCAGCTATCGACAGTTCTGCGTTGTGCGTCATAGCCTACGTCAGCCTACACAGACAATGTTCTAAATAAAATGAAATTATAATATGATAAATATCATAAAAAGGGTGGATGTCAATAAATTAATGAAAAATCATGTTGTATGATAAAATTATACAAAAAAAAAAAAATATTGATTTGTTCAGAAAACTTTCTCACTTGCAGTTACAGCCAGGGGCCGCCAGGGAGGGTGCTGCAGCACCCTAAGCACCCCCACTTACCGCGTCCCTGCCCTTACATTAACACAATAAACATAATGACTCAAACAATAGAAGCAGCAGACATGTTCTTTAAACCCATATTGTAATTATGTCATGTATAGCTACATCAGCTATCATCATGATCTCTAATGTAACGCTGATTAACATAACCAAAGTTTGCGGGTTAACAGTTCAATAACCAACATTTTTTTTTGTTTCACAGCCTGTGTTCCTCCTTTCTCTTGCTGTTGTTCAGTTCCAGCATCTCTGAGCGTGGTCTCCACGAAAAGACTGTTGCACTTCAAATACAAATACATAATTAGGCCTCTGCGCGCAATCTGTTTTCGCGGTGCCCGCGTTGCCCGGGAAGTGGTGCCCGTGGTTCCCGGGCTGCGGTGCCCGTGTTGCCTGGGCCGCTGTCACGGTGCCCGCGGGTCCAGGGCCATTCACTCATTGACAGGGCATGGCGGGAGGTGCGGGAGACGTGGGAGTCCACGGTCGCGGTGCCCGCGGTACCCAAGGTCACGGGTCCCCCCCCTTCCCCCCTCCCCCCTCTCTCTCTCTCTCTCTCTCTCTCTCTCTCTCTCTCTCTCTCTCTCTCTCTCTCTCTCTCTCTCTCTCTCTCTCTCTCTCTCTCTCTCTCTCTCTCTCTCTCTCTCTCTCTCTCTCTCTCTCTCTCTCTCTCTCAGAGGGCATTCATTGCTATTAGTGACCACTGCAAAATCAATGAAAAAGTATGCAATGACACCTTTAAACAATATAACACGGTGTGAGGGAGGTTGTTAGTTTATTTTATTTTTTTTATTGCCAGAGGATGAGGGTGCCTCAAAAAAGGTTGAGAACCACTGGGTTAGGGTAAGGGTTAGGGTTGGCCGTGGAGGGATTACATTGTAATGAGTTGAAACCCCCCTGTGTCGTTTGAAGATGCACAAGGACACCCTTTGCGTCAGCAGTTAACGCCAAAAGCCGCAGATTTTTCATGAACTCGGAGTGAGACTGCGTAGGTTGGATCGAAATCACCAAAACCACCGAGGCCGATCTCCAGTCTGCCTTAGCTGCTTGCAGAAAGCTTTCCCCTCAGGAGTTTTTTTTAACCGTGAAGATATATTCAAATAAAATAATATTTCCTTAGAGAGAGAGAGACAGAGAGACAGAGAGAGAGAGAGAGAGAGAGAGAGGGTTAGAAGGAAGTAGATAGTGAGGTGTAGGGAGAGAGGGGTAGACAGGATGTGTTAGAGGCAGATGTGATGCCCTCTGACTCATACTAATAATGTGACAATATGTGGCTGCCGTTGGTGACTGTAAATCTGTGCGAAAACTAATAGATAAGCAGCGTGTGTATGTCAGGGAAATTAAAACAAAATTGATTGAGTCAGTGAACCACCGGTTTTTAATGGAATTCCAACACTATGGGATTTAAAGAAATAAGTTTTGAACGGCAGAGTTTTTGCAAGCTCGCTCACTCACACCCCTCCCCTCCCCTCTCAGACACCAAGCGATGTGATATCATCCAGCTGGCGGCCATCAGCGGTGTTATTTGATTGCGCTCAATTTTCACTCATAAGTGTGTGAGGATTTCAGTGAAAATGGAAGGCGATTGAAGAGGAAGGCATTTCACTTGAATAAGAAAAAATTTCAGTTGAACAGGAAGAAGGTTGATCTTCTTGTTCAACTGAAACGTCTTCCTGTTCAACCAAAACGCCTTCTTATTCAACTGAAATGCCTTCCTGTTCAACTGAAATGCCTTCCTCTTCAATCGCCTTCCATTTTCACTGAAATCCTCACACACCTGACTGAAAAACTTTCTATTTTCTTTGCCACATTTATTATGAAATAATATTCGACATTTCTTAATTGAAAAGCACAATGAGGTGGCATTATTAGTCGGTCTATCATCATTTGCAAAAAGAATATTCACTTTTTATTATTTTTAACTCCACAGTAAATAGTGCTGTCCACTACTGGTAGGCTTAAAGGTATGGGGAATACAGGTAGACTAACCAATGGCATAGGGCCATACATTGACCTTCAATGAGACAATTAACAACGATTGGTTGATTTTGAGCTTAGTTTATTAAACAACAACACCAAATAGATCTAGCGGCTGCTAGAATGAACATAGAATGACAGACTCTTCGTCGGGATTCCAACAACCGTACAGCTCCTGCAGAGCCCTAGCATTCTTAAATGCATTGTGGGCAATGTCGATTTTTCCCAGGAAGGGGTACGACAGATTATTTTGTTGATAGCTGCCTAACCCCGGAAAGAGCGCCTTACTGAGTTGCCAGGTGTCCAAAAATCTGCAGCCCAGCTGCTTGAACTGATCAGTGAGGGCACACCTATATAGCTCTTTTTCCAGTTTACATCTGTGAAAGTATTTGGCGTTGTGCGCAGCCAGCAGCACGGGCTGCTTTAAGGACCGCAGGAAGGCGATGAAGGAGGTCAGGGCCTGGTGCAAGGTGAAGGTCTTCTGAGATACTGACATATTGTCCTGGAGGAGTTCGCCATCTTCGACCTTGAAGCCTGTGACCGCCGTGGTCCGTTTGTCGATGGCGACCTCGGGCATCATGTACACGTTGAAGGTGTGATCTCCGCTGACGGCCGCCAGCTGGATGATATCACCCCTGCTGGGTTCTGAGAGGGGAGGGGTGTGAGTTACCAAGCGAGCGTGCGTGCGTGTGTGTATGTGTGCGTGCTTGAATGAGTGCTCAAGTCTGCGTTAAAGAGTAGAAAACATTTTTGAAACACATACAATAACTCTAAATTTAAACAGCAAGCGGTTTAGCATGTTATCACTGGGAGTTGGCTGTGAAATGTGGAGCTCTGGGAGACGTATTGAAGAGCATGCAGTGATGACCTCTAATGCATACAGAGGGACAGGACATGTAAAATCACAATACTGATGAAGTGATGAAAATGTGTCTGTGTAGGCCTACCCAATTCCGTGGTCTCCAGGTCAAAGAAGACTAAAGTTCTACGAATAGACGTCTGGAAAGGGCGAGAAAGAGGCCATCGCAGGTCATTATGACATCCGGTTAGAGTGCGAACATAACCAATAGACGTTATTACATTGTACCTAATAACAATTCAAATGTGTAATCTAAATCATAGATGAAAATTATTCAGCAATGTCAGTTCAGCTTTAAAAAGTCGGTAAACAACTGAGATAAAATAACAATTAAAGTATTTTCCTGCTTAAAATATAGGTATATACATTACCATGGACTGCATATCCGAAATGGGCATGAATTCCCTGATGAGATAAGAAAAAACTGCCGTATATTGCTGGTTGGCCCAATTCTCAACAATGTCAGTGAGTCCTTGTGACAGCAAAAACAAATTGCTTCAACAACCAACATGTAGTGAAAAGGTTCTACTAACTACACACCAGAGTAGTTAGACGGGGCGGGGAAGAGAGAGAGAGAGAGAGAGAGAGAGAGAGAGAGAGAGAGAGAGAGAGAGAGAGAGAGAGAGAGAGAGAGAGAGAGAGAAAAGAGAGAGAGAGAGAGAGAGATGTTCTCACAGGTGAATTTATAATGTATTTTGTGACAAAACAACTGAAACAGATAAGCCATTAAACACTGCAATGTCTCCAGTATAAGGAAACCTGACCCACACAGAGGTGTGTGTGTTACTAACATGGGTCTAGCCATCTTATCTAAATGAGAGGAGAGGTAGTAGTTGACCTAATGACAAGTTGACATTGATGACGATTGATGATAGAAACCCAACCAGAATACATAAGTGTATAAGTAAACTAGGCTAGAGTTGAGGAGAAATTAGAGAGAGAGAAATTAAAAATTTCCTCTCACACACACATATGAAACCATTCACATACTATACTGAAAAAAATCTTCCTGTTCAACTGAAACGTCTTCCTGTTCAACCAAAATGCCTTCTTATTCAACTGAAATGCCTTCCTGTTCAACTGAAATGCCTTCCTCTTCAAACGCCTTCCATTTTCACTGAAATCCTCACACACCTGAGTGAAAAACGTTCTTTTTTTTGCCACTTAATTATTCTGAAATAATTTCGACATTTCTTAATTGAAAAGCATAATGAGGTGGCATTATTAGTCTGTCTATCATCATTTGCAAAAAGAATATTCACTTTCTATTATTTTGAACTCCACAGTAAATAGTGCTGCCCACTACTGGTAGGCTTAAAGGTATGGGGAGTACAGGTAGACTAACCAATGGCATAGGGCCATACATTGACCTTCAATGAGACAATTAACAAAGATTGGTTGATTTTGAGCTTGGTTTATTACACAACAACACCAAATAGATCTAGCGGCTGCTAGAATGAATATTGAATCACAGACTCTTGGTCGGGATTCCAACAACCGTACAGCTCCTGCAGAGCCGTAGCATTCTTCAATGCATTGTGGGTAATGTCGATTTTTCCCAGGAAGGGGTACGACAGATTATTTTGTTTATAGCTGCCTAACCCCGGAAAGAGCGCCTTACTGAGTTGACAGGTGTCCAAAAATCTGGGGCCCAGCTGCTTGAACTGATCGGTGAGGGCACACCTGTATAGCTCTTTTTCCAGTTTACGTCTGTGAATTAGTTTGGCGTTGTGCGCAGCCAGCAGCATGGGCTGCTTTAAGGACCGCAGGAAGGCGATGAAGGAGGTCAGGGCCTGGTGCAAGGTGACGGTAGATACTGACTGATAGTCCTTGAAGAGCCTGCCATTGTCGACCTTGAAGCCTGTGACCGCCGTGGTCCGTTTGTCGATGGCGACCTCGGGCATCATGTACACGTTGAAGGTGTGATCTCCGCTGATGGCCGCCAGCTGGATGATATCACCCCTGCTGGGTTCTGAGAGGGGAGGGGTGTGAGTTACCAAGCGAGCGTGCGTGCGTGTGTGTATGTGTGCGTGCGTGAATGAGTGCTCAAGTCTGCGTTAAAGAGTAGAAAACATTTTTGAAACACATACAATAACTCTAAATTTAAACAGCAAGCGGTTTAGCATGTTATCACTGGGAGTTGGCTGTGAAATGTGGAGCTCTGGGAGACGTATTGAAGAGCATGCAGTGATGACCTCTAATGCATACAGAGGGACAGGACATGTAAAATCACAATACTGATGAAGTGATGAAAATGTGTCTGTGTAGGCCTACCCAATTCCGTGGTCTCCAGGTCAAAGAAGACTAAAGTTCTACGAATAGACGTCTGGAAAGGGCGAGAAAGAGGCCATCGCAGGTCATTATGACATCCGGTTAGAGTGCGAACATAACCAATAGACGTTATTACATTGTACCTAATAACAATTCAAATGTGTAATCTAAATCATAGATGAAAATTATTCAGCAATGTCAGTTCAGCTTTAAAAAGTCGGTAAACAACTGAGATAAAATAACAATTAAAGTATTTTCCTGCTTAAAATATAGGTATATACATTACCATGGACTGCATATCCGAAATGGGCATGAATTCCCTGATGAGATAAGAAAAAACTGCCGTATATTGCTGGTTGGCCCAATTCTCAACAATGTCAGTGAGTCCTTGTGACAGCAAAAAGAAATTGCTTCAACAACCAACATGTAGTGAAAAGGTTCTACTAAATACACACCAGAGTAGTTAGACGGGGCGGGGAAGAGAGAGAGAGAGAGAGAGAGAGAGAGAGAGAGAGAGAGAGAGAGAGAGAAAAGAGAGAGAGAGAGAGAGAGAGAGAGAGATGTTCTCACAGGTGAATTTATAATGTATTTTGTGACAAAACAACTGAAACAGATAAGCCATTAAACACTGCAATGTCTCCAGTATAAGGAAACCTGACCCACACAGAGGTGTGTGTGTTACTAACATGGGTCTAGCCATCTTATCTAAATGAGAGGAGAGGTAGGCGTTGACCTAATGACAAGTTGACATTGATGACGATTGATGATAGAAACCCAACCAGAATACATAAGTGTATAAGTAAACTAGGCTAGAGTTGAGGAGAAATTAGAGAGAGAGAAATTAAAAATTTCCTCTCACACACACATATGAAACCATTCACATACTATACTGAAAACCTCACACATAAACAATTGAAAGCTTTTACACACACAACTGAAACAGCTTCCCTCAAACAACTGAAAAGCTCTTGTTACAACTAGTGGAAACTTTTACATCTGACATGCTTTCACACGTACTAGTAAAATGTGCTCATATACACAGCTGAAAAATTCTCTCTCACATACACATAGCATATGAAACCATTCACACACTATACCGAAAACCTCAGATGTACATGTATGTGAATGTTTTCACTCATATGCGTGTGAGGATTTCAGTGAAAATGGAAGGCGTTTGAAGAGGAAGGCATTTCAGTTGAATAAGAAGGCATTTCATTTGAACAGGAAGGTGGTTGATCTTCCTGTTCATCTCAAACGCCTTCTTGTTGGGAATTCCCTGATGAGATAAAAAAAAAACTGCCGTATAGTGCTGGATAGCCCAATTCTTAACAATGTCAGATGGCCAGATCACACTAGGCCATCTGGCCGTGGCCGTGTGGCCGTTTTCACACCTAACCGTGCTCAAATGGCCCCATTGTTCTCTGGCCTGCACTCACACTAGGCCATCTGGCCGTCGCAGCTGTGGCCTGGCCACGGAAGGCTCTTGTACATACGTCATCATGTCGTAACACGTCATCACCAAGCGTCCGCTGCATGGACCATAATAAAGTCTGCCGCCAGTCAGAGTTTTAACAACAATGGATAACAACACAGAGAACACACCAACAGTTGAACCGATTGACGCGATGTTTACTGTTTAATGGGAAAGAAGGCTCGTCGCCTTTATTATGTCCGTGGTCGTTGCATTGGTTATACGTCATCCAGCTCAGGTTGCGTAGCCGTGCGTGTGCGCGTGTCGGCTCATTAGCATCTGTACCGTAGCGGCCCGTGCCGTAGCAGCTCACCTCTCCCAAGTGGCCAAATTGGCCCGGCCTGGCCAGACTGGCCACACTCACACTGGCAGATTTGAGCACGGTTAGGTGCTAAAACGGCCACGGCCACGGCCAGATGGCCTAGTGTGAGTGCACCCAGTGCACCTTTGTCACAGCAAAAAAAAAAAAGCTTCAACAACCAACATGTATTGAAAAGGTTCTTCTAACTACACACCAGAGTAGTTAGACGGGGCGGGGTAGAGAGAGAGAGAGAGCGACAGCGAGAGAGGTATGAGGGGAGGTAGATAGTGAGGTGTAAGGAGAGAGGGGTAGACAGGATGAGGATAGAGACAGTGTTACACTAGTAATGTGACAATATGTGGCTGCCGTTGGCTTAAGAGTGACTAGAAGTTTTGTGTGAAAACAAATAGATAAGCAGCGTGTGTATGTCAGTGAAAATAAAACAAAATTGAATGAGCCAGTGAACCAAAGGTTTTAAATGGAATTCAAACACTATGGGATTTAAAGAAATAGGTTTTGGACTGCAGTTTTGTTTGCACAAGTAAAGTAAGGAGCTTAAACTAATAGTTTTTAGACTGTACATTTTACCTGATTTACGCGTCAAATAGTTAGGCCTGTGATGCTCTCCGTATCAGTACAGAGCGGGAGCTACGCTGTTCTCACTCCTCCCTATTGTGGTTACCAAACTGTGGATAACAAATAATGAGTTACACAGTCCCATGCTCATTAATGTGTGTTCATATAGAATAAATTGTTAAACTAGTTTGACTGCATGGTTCTGGATTGTTTATGAAAATAAGGGCTATTTATCTCGCAATTCAAAGATACCATTCATGGTTCCCGTATTAAAAACACTCAGATTTGTCATTTTTTCTCTTTTATTTTTTTTAATTCACCACTGCAGCCATGTAGTACACCCATTTTGAACCGGCGTTCTATCATTATAAAATCGCTATTGTAATATAAATAAATATATAAATAAATATCAGTCTAAACCAGTCTCCCCTTGGCCCATTTCTTCTCATCTAATTTTCTCCCGAAATGACGTCAAATGACGCGTTTGACGTCATTTCGGGAGAAACCTCTTGTCCCGCTAGAAGGGCCGAGGACTACAACACACTTTTGGTGGCAAATTTTTCCACCAATAAGGAATGAGAAGGGGCGGGAGCTCGCGTACTGAGGGGGAATGAGGGGGACGGGAGACCGGACAGGTGGGTGGGGCAGCGAGCGCAATGCACTGTGGTAGTTGGAGGTTTTCTTACTTTGAGCCAGAGAGACCATGAAAACACTCTTTCTGCCTTTTTTCAGGCTAGGATGAACCGATTTCAATTTTTTTTCACATTGATAATACATTGAATTATTTAATTCATAAAACCTTCATATTCCCACCGGTGAAGTATCTCTTTAAGCAAAAAAAATGTCGCAATTATTGACTTGAATTTAGGAAATTAACTACAAATCTTTGGAAAGACTCTCAGACGTACAACTTGAATAGGAACCCTGAATAGGGCCTATTTACATTTCCTGTTTCTTTCTTTTTTATTGCCACATTAATTATTAAAAAATAAGGTTTAGACATTTCTTAATTGAAAAGAATAGTGAGGTGGCGTTATTAGTCTGTCTATCATCATTGGCAAAAAAATAAATATTCATACAATACACATTTAGACAGGGCCACCCCTCAGAACCACCAGTGCTGTCCATTACAGGTAGGCCAACAGGTATGGTGAGTACAGGTAGACTAACAATGGCATAGGGCCTTCCATTGACCTTCAATTAACAAAGATTGGTTGGTTTTGAGCATGGTTTAATAAACAACAATACAAAATAGATTAACGGATACATAAAAAGAATTATAAACCAAGAAAAACAGAAGTAAATGTTAACTTTGTTTGCTATTAGGGTTAGGGTTACTTGCATACATACATTGCTGTTTACAATGCAGTTTTTAACTTTGCAGTTTTTAAATTCTATATAAATAAAGTTGCCTTGCCTTGCCTAATGTTAACATGAATGGACCATCAACTCTGTCGTCAATAAGTCAACCAGATCAGAATGAAAAAAATGACCCATCGCGTGGGTCGGGATCCAACCAATTGTATAGCTCCTGCAGAGCCATAACATCCTCCAATGCATCGTGGGCATTGTAGCGTCTCCCCAGGAAGTGGTTCGACAGCCTCACTAGTGAATGGCTGACTAACCCCGGATAGACTGAGCGGTAAGGTGTCCTTTTGGAGTCTCCAAAAGGACCCTGACCAAAACGAATGGGCATATCATTACATAAAAGGAGCTGGAGACTTCATCTTTTATGCTTTGTTGATCTGCTTTTACACACAGCATCACAAGACCTAGGGCTAGGGCTCAGTAGTGTTTCCAAGGGATATGGAGTTACCCCGGGTACTACAATCAGCTTGGGTTTAGAGCTGTGTGTAACCGGCTGGAAGGAAAAACAATATTCTAACCTTCCCAGCACTGTGTCAGTGCATGATACAGTTATTCTGTATAATGTCATACAATTCTACAGGTTCTCAGCTTTCCAAAGAGACCAAGCATGTGATTGGAGGTCATATTATAAAGGAGCAGTGCTCTCTAGAGTAGGCGCAGTGCAAAAACAAAAAAATGTCCCGAAGACTAAGTGGTTAAGATGTTATAGATATTTTTTTTAAATAAAAGGTTTTTGTACAAGACACTGTTTTGGCTTGGATTATTTATAATATAATGGAAATTGATTGATTGCCTTTGTTTTGGACATGTAAGCAATAAATACAAAGTTAAAATAGAAGTGGAAGTACTTTCCATCATTTGAACTGAAATAAAAGTTGTCTTTAAGTCCTGAAATTCTCTTCACCAAAATATACCAGAGTGCTTCTTTTACATTTTCAAATCACAAAAAAATCTTCTGGGGGGTATTGCACCCAGACCCCCCTAAAGGGGTTTGTTTTCGGACATTTCCCCTCTTATGAGTTTGCATGACTACATTATGTATGGCCTTATAATTTTATTAATATTTAATTGTTTTTTTTATATATTTTTTCAGAATAAAATGTTTTTGTACAAGACACTGTTTGGGGCAGATTATTTCTAACATAATAGTGATGAAAGTTGGTTGGAGGGGCCACCTAGGAATTTTTGGTAAAAGCTGCAAACTCGTCACACCATGGGACAATACGGTGTGAAATTCATAGCAGGAAGGCTAAAGCCAGAGATATACTTTTTAAAGTGAAATAACTAGACTAACCAACGGCATAGGGCCATCCATTGACCTTCAATGAGACAATTAAAAAAGATTGGTTGGTTTTAAGCTGGGTTTATTAAACAACAATGCGAAATAGATCTAGCGGCTGCTAGAATGACCATCGAGCCACATAGCGTGGTTTGAGATTCCAACAATAGTACAGCTCCTGCAGAGCTGTAACATCCTCCAATGCATCATGGGCATTGTAGCGTTTTCCCAGGAAGTGGTCAGACAGATTCACTAGTGAATGGCTGCCTAACCTTGGATACAGCGTCTTACTGAGCGGTAAGGTGTCCAAGAATCTGGAGCCCAGCTGCTGGAACTCCTCGTCGAGGGAACACCTGAATAGCGCCCTGTCCAGTACAGGTATGTCAAAGCGTCTGGCGTTGTGCGCGGCCAGCAGCACGGGCTGCTCTAAGGACCACAGGAAGTCAAGGAAGGAGGTCAGGGCCTCGTGCAAGATGGCGGTGTTCATAGCTCTACCGTTCTGGAAGAGTTTGCCATTATGGACCCTGAAGCCTGTGACCGCCGTGGCCCCTCTGTCGATGGCGACCTGAGGCATCATGTACATGTTGAAGGTGTCATCTCCGCTGATGGCCGCCAGCTGGATGATATCACATCGCTTGGTGTCTGAGAGGGGAGGGGAGGGGAGGGGAGGGGAGGGGAGTGGGTGAGCGAGCGAGCGTGCGTTCGTGAGTGGAGTTCTGGGAGACGTATTGAAAAGCATACGGTGATAATCTCTAATGTATTCAGAGGTGCAGGACATGTAATATCACAACAGGAGGCAGATTTACATGCAGAGACAAGTTGTTGGTATACTATGTAATATACAAATAGATCTGAGTGGGCCAATGCCTGATTAAACTTTTGACAGATAATTGATGAAAATGTGTCAGTGTGCAGTAGGCTTTCCCAATCCCGTGGTCTCCAGGTCAAAGAACACCTGCAAAGGGTGAGAAAGAGCACATATAACAATATGTACAGAGCTGTGCTATAACAAGCATAGCTCTTGTGCTGCACGTGTCAAACATATTTACAACCTCTACTTTACTTCTCAATTCCAGCAAACATTTCCTCAAACTGCGTCGTCAACAAGTCCAACAGATGTTAAGTCACAACGTGACTTTATTTTGACCCTTTGCCGACGTGAGAACATTATCTTAAGGGAACGGGGATTTTGAGGAGTACTCGTTTTAACTTGTAACTGAATAAAGACACCTGTGATAAAGTGTAATTTATTTCTGAATTTTCTATTGAATTTCACCCATACTGTAAAATAGGATGTGGCTCAACTGCTTAACTCCTAGATCCTTTGGTTCATATCAAGGATGGCAATATTGGGCTAGATAAAGCCACTGGAACCTTTTACCCCTTGATTTACCTTTCTAGGCACATTTTTAAGTGGGAGCACAGGTTTAAGTGGTCATGCAACTCTCGCACCCCACATCCTATAATTATAATATGTCCATGCTCACACCGCACGACTACGAGACTTGCCTTTAATGAACACACACACACACACACACACACACACACACACACACACACACACACACACACACACACACACACACACACACACACACACACACACACACACACACACACACACACACACACACACACACACAACACGCCAAAACACACTCAAAATTACTAACCAACATAAACGTCTCGGTGACGGTGTCGGGAACAACAACACAGTAACAGCAACGCTAACCCACCCATAGCGATAAACAAACCCCACACAATGTCACCTCCGCAAAGGACATAGGAGGGCGCCAGAGGTCGAACTCGCGATGGTCCAAACACCCCCCCCCCCCCCCCCAGGGTCCCTTGCGGCACCCTGAACACCAATATGTTTTCATGTCAGCAAATGGTCGAAATAAATTCACGTTGTGACTCGGCGAATTGTTGGATGCAGAAAAGTTTGCCGTGAGTGTTTTTTTCGGTTACATCACTCTAAAATAAGTTTTCCTTGAAGTCACCATTCCTCTAAGAACTATATCTCATGTAGGCTACGACCTCTAGGCACACGGGACAAGCCCAGGCGAAGCCTAGACGGCGTAGCATGCAACATAGAACTAGAGGTTAATAACATAACTATCAAATGCTCGAAACGGCAAATGTTTGAAATTAAGTCACGTGGTGACTTGATGACTACTGGACTTGTTGGGCTCGACGCACGTGGAGTAAATGTTTGCTGGGATAACAATTGGACTGTGTAATCGAAATTATAAGTCATTCAGGAAAAAAACTACTTTAGAAAGTCTGTAAACAACTGAGATTAAATTACACTTCAACTGTTACAATACACATTCGATTAACTATGTTCGTGTGTAAAATATAGGTCGGTATACATTACCACTGACTGCATATCGGCAAATGGGCAGGAATTCCCTGAAAAAAAAAAGGCAAATGTGAGGGCGGAAGTCAATGCAACTGTTCTTTCAACTGAATTAGAATAATATTAGGTATCAAGGGTTGTCGCGGGTACGCCCTGCGTGTTGGCTCCACTGTAAAGTTTGCAGAGGCGGGATCAATAGTATTCATGAGAATATCGTAAGAGAAGAACAACTATCTTGGAAAGTGTAAAGAAAGAAAAAAGGGCGGAGGCGGACCGACCCAGAGATAATAAATCAGCGGAGAGGAGGCTGGGGGTCGGTTTAGCTCAGGAAGTAGAGGGTGTCTTGCAACTGAAAGGTTGTTAGTTCGATCCCCATCTCCTCCTAGCCGAGTGTTGATATGTCCCTGAGCAAGTTACATGGTGATCACAGGATTCAGGAATAATTATCTAGAATCCAAAACATGAGCAATTAGTGTTAAAAATTGTCTGCAAACCACACTCCACAGGAGTCAATGGGTTCAATGGCGCCAGGGTAAAGTGACTCATCAAAACTTAAGAGGAGCGGACCCAACCCATGGACTCTGCGTGGATAGGTGGAAGTTATTTTGGTGCTTGGACCTGACGAGGTCTAGGTGCCAAGATAACAACACAAATAAAATATTTTCTTAGAGATTATGATAAGTAATAGACAATTTATTAAAAGTGATCTTATAATTTAGAAAAAACAATCGGCAATACTTAAAAATTAGACAGAATAAGTATGATAAAACGTTATCCAAATTTCTAATTCAGGTTATCCACAATGACAAATGTCATTTAAAATAAATAAGTAAAATAAAATAAGAAAGGATGTGTGTGTGAGCCTGATACACAAGGGGATACACAAGCATACTTCAGATAAAACAACATGGTTAATTAGTAAATGGAAACAATGTATCAATTCAGTGTTGAATAAACTAGATAAGGACAACGTAGAGGGTTTGGCTTTGGTATAGTAGTGAATCAAAATTTGGAAAACACTAAATGCAATCAATAGGTAGAATAAAAGGTTTAATTAGGTCGTCCAATTTAAATAGATAGTGAAGGGGCAATCGGGTAGGATTATGAAGAGAATTGTGATTTTGAGTAACGGTCAAGACAGTCGCCCAATATTGAGGGGAAAAACGGTCTGTCTAGTTACTGGACCAGATGAAATGAGACGGAGAGGTAATAAAGTCTGTCGGCACGAGGACCTTGGATTTATTAAGTAAAGTGGCAACGGTTATACAGAGTCATAAAGCGTGAGAGATCTAATATGTCTAAGTCCCTAATCAGCGCTGATGGTTCGTCCAGAGCTTCGCCTCCGTGGAAGGTCTGCTTCAGAAGAAGATGAAGAGTCCCTGCGTGATAGTCTTATGCTGTATCCTCCTCTCGATGAGGTGTGTGCGTTTGAGGTGTGTGTGGTTCTGTGTGTTTTTGCTTGACCTTGGCCCTCAGGCCCTGGTATATGCATGTGTATCTCTTGTGTTCCTCCTAACGGGGGAGAGCTCCTCGAAGTGTCTCCTGTGTGATAAATTAATGCGGCTCTCCCGTTCTTGAGGATGACTGGTGCATTGTCCCAGTGTCCACCATTTGCCTGGTTGGGAAATGGGGCCTTCGGCTCCGGCCTTGACCTGACTATATTATCATGTTTGTGTTATGTGTTCGTTGGGTTAGAGCTCGGGGAGTTAGAGGACGGTCATATATTACAAAGAGTTGACTATATTGTAATGTGCCTGCCATGTGATGTGCTCATCAGGCTAGGGTAGGAGTTAGCTATATTTGTAATGTACATGTGATGTACTCAGCAGGTTATTTTGCCCAACAAAAGCTCGTAAGAAGCGTGATGTCCTCAACGCATTCAGAGGACACAGGATCAGTTAAGAGTTAAGTAGTTTATCTTGAATAAACAGTCACAGGGATTGTCCAGTCAAATTCCTATATTCATTTGTATTTTCTTTATTTGACGTTTATTTGACAGGGACAATGCACAATATATAATTGAGCCAGATTATAGACACAAGGCTAATTTACATTATCTCTGTTGTCACATCTGTACATCTGTTGTTATGTTAATAAATGAAAAAACGAAATCAAAGATAATAATTCCCTGGGTTGTATAAATTACTCAACAACAAAGCTTATTAATAACCGGTGTCACACTTCTCTTGGGGCACTAAGCCCAAAGAATATAGGATGTTAATTGTATTTTAATTTTTCTTTAATAATGTAATAATCACGGGACACAAACTGCATGGTCCAGCCGTACAAACGTGCAAAATACCTGTTTTTTAATAGGTTTTACTTCACCTTCTAACTTCACCATCTACACCTCTGACTTCACCATCAACTCGGGACGGTGCCGTCTACAGAAGATCTCGGATGACACCTCCATTGTGGGCTGCATCGGTGAGGACGAGTACAGAGTAGTGGTGGAGGGCTTCGTCAGATGGTCCGAGGAGAACCACCTCCAGCTCAACATCGGCAAGACCAAGGAGCTGGTGGTGGACTTCCGACCGAGCAGGAAGCCCCCAACCCCCATTACCATCCAGGGGGTTGAAGTAGAGACAGTGGACGCGTACAAATTCCTTTGAGTGCGCATGAACAATAAACTGGACTGGAAAGACAACACAGAGGCCCTCTATAGGAAGAATCAGAGCAGACTCTTCTTCTACAGGAGGCTCAGGTCATTTGACATGTGTGGCAGGCTACTAAAGATGTTCTATCAGTCTGTGGCAGCCAACACACTGTGCTTTGCTGGGGCATGCTGGGGAGGAGGCATCAAGGCTGGGTGAGGAAGGCTAGCTCTGTTGTAGGACTTGAACTGGACAGTCTGGAGGGAGTGGTGGAGAGGGACAATTGACAATTCCATTTTGGGTAACCCCTCCCATCCCCTCTATGCTGAGCGGTGGCAGATGGGTAGCACCTTTAGCAACAGATTAATTTCCCGCATGTGCAAGAGAGAGCACTTTAAGTGCTCCTTTGTGCCGACAGCCATTAGGCTGTACAACAGCGTGTGGTGTATGTGTATGCATATGCATGTGTGTGTGTTATTGTATGCATGTATATGCATATGTATATGTGTATATGTGTACAATTTACACTTTATGCTTTACACTTTTTATAATTTATACTGTCTATACCGTCTATTTTGTTTGCCCTATTTGTTGTTTGCTCTGTTTGTCTTGTCTACTTCTTACGTTTAGCATTTTCCCTATGGTCTACTTTTGTTTATAGAAGTACTTTTTCTTTTTTTTCTATTGCTGCTGGTCTATTGCCCAAACAAATTTCTCCTACGGGGGATTAATAAAGTTGTATCGTAATGGCAATTCTAAATATTTGTTTAGCACTACCAGTAGGCCCAGGTGGAAAACCACATTGACTTGTTTTCATCTAATTTCCGACACTTTTATTTCCCTTGGGTCCAGTGGAGCTGAACACCACATATGTTATATCGATATGTAGGGGGGTGCACAGCACAGTGTGCACTCAACGAAAATGGACTGAAGTAATTACACACAAGTAACAATTCAAATGTGAGATCTAAATGATTTATGGAAATTATTTAAAATAGTGAGGTCAACTTGGGGACCAGATGAAAAATAAGATTGTATAACTAAATTTGGTACATTTACATGTACTATGGACATGTCGATTAATGTACTGTCCCTTTTAAATAAATAAAAATAAACTTTAAAAAGTCAGTAAACAACTAAAATCAAATAACACTTAAAGTTCCCAAGTAGGACTCAGTTGGGACTGTAACAGTTCACGTAAGATTAAAAAATGGAAAACTCTGATGAGATGACTGAGATTTTAGAGGAGAAATATTAGGTTTACTTATAAGGGATAGCTTAACTTTCATCTTTGTTAAACAGTGCAAAATAGCCTTTACGTAGCCTTTATGTAGTGTGGGAGAAATTAACCATTACTTTTATATTAACTATGAGTATTATCAGGCCTATATACATCAGGCATAAACATTAATGGTGGAATGTAGAGAAACCACACCTGGACGCTGGACCCAGAGTAATGGCCTGATAAGGCACCAAGGACTTTGGGGCCCAGACTACTGACATCCTCCCATTTTTAGATTAACTACAGGAGATGAGCACATACGTAAGGGAATGTAAGGCCATTTTGAACATATACCAGGACGGTCATATACTACATACATGACAGCTCAGTTTGGGTGGATAAGAGGGACTGGGATCGGAGCGCCAGTCAGTGTGTCTTTTGCAAAACCACATGCACGGCTCTGCCACCCTATTTTGTGGGTAACAATAAAGTCTCTGTCATTACTTTTTCCGGACTCCCCGATTTCTATTGCTCATAGCTAGTTGAAGTAAATTAGATAAGTCGTTAACAAAAATTGCAACTACAGTAGCCATCCCCAGGAAGGACCTAGTTTTTATTACTTATTTTAAAGAGCACAGCAGAGTGGGTGTTAAACGTTACGTTGGGTGTTAAAACCTCTTTAACACCCAACGTAAAGAACTGCGCCTATATTTGGGTTCATCACGATGATGCTGCACCAGAGGCCTCTTTCTTTCATTCAATATTTATGTGAATCACAAAAGCCATTGAGGTCGGACTCCAGTTTGCCTTTTTTTTAATAAGCAGAAGCTTTACCCTCATGAATTCATTTTTTTTGGACAATCATCAATATTCAAATAAAAAATAAAATAAATTTTACACAAACCTCATACAAGACCGTGTCCGTCCGAGATGAACGCCGAAAACGAGTTTCACCGCTCAAATTAAGGTCGGTAACTTCCGGCACAAATACGACAGAAGATAATGACCTGTCCAAACCGTGCCAATGATTAATAGTAGATAATGAATCGTACATAGGATAATATATCCATTTATAACAAGCTTTCTTTTTTGACCAATGTACACCCCGAAACATGATCATAAATAGTACTATATATGGTATATAAAAGACAAACAAATAACCAAAAGAAAGCAGAGCATGCCTCCTAATCGGTACATTCATTTTTTTCATTTTTTGTTGTTGCAGAATGCCATGTGGACAGCGTAAACAATCACAAACCACGTGTTCTTAAATAATAGCTTGTAATTCACAGAGAAAGAAATATCTTCCCAAATAATTTCTTAGGTTCGAAACACCATTATTCACAACAACCCCTTGAAAAGAAAAAATACATTTTGTTTTCAACAAACAAACACGTTTTATGTGTTGGTAGTGACTGCTCCCGTTAGATCATACATCACTATGTCTCTGTCCTCATGTGTTCAAAAGCGATTTTAGACGACATGCTAAAACCGAGAATAGCGCACTTTCCAAAGTAGTGGAAAGACGCTCTGTGGCCGACTAGTGGCCGACTGGCGCCATAGCGTCTCATCACTGCAAGCAAGATATACTGTAGCTATAGAAGGGGGTTGTAGCATCTGTACGTATTTATAGTCAAAAGCTTTGCACATAGCTGACATAGACTGGATATTAATCCCTTTAAATACTGTAAAGGGAGGGCGAGAGAGAGAATGAAAGAGTGTAACTAGTCCAAAAGGAGTTGATAGCATGTTAGCTAGATAGCTTTCCATTAGGAGTCCAGGCTGGTTACTACTATGTGATGACCAGAGAGACACAAAGTTTATGCTACTTTTCCCAGCAATCACCAGAAAGGAAGTGAATGCATTGGACAGTTATGGAACAAAATGGCAACACAAACAGAATAATATGGCTCAGAACACACCTGGTGTAACGCAGGTGTATGCGTGTGTGTTCCCATGCAGAACTCTCTCTCACACACACACACACACACACACACACACACACACACACACACACACACACACACACACACACACACACACACACACACACACACACACACACACACACACACACACACACACAACAATGAAAACACGGCATCTTCAACAATGATTGATCACCAAAATGACACCAAAAGTAAACAAATACCAAATAAAAAAATAAAAAGAACAGCCATAACAAAATGAGACCACTTTCAAGTCATAAACACTTTAACACTGATATGTCTAAATCAATACGAGCGTCATGGCGGCCTCAGGGACAGCTCCCCGCTGTACTGAACGACACTGTGTATGGCTGATCGGTTGACTCTTCACATCAGGCCTCCCACAATGGCGGATGGGGGATGAGGCGACCTCATCTCTCAGAGATCACTGGTCATCAGTGGAAGCCACCTCCCATTTGGCCCCGTGAACTGTAATTCAGGTACGAGGGGGGGGGGGGAAACACAGCGGGAAGAAAAACACACAAAAAACGACAACAAAGAAAAGTGGACTTCCTTCCGAGAGGGCGAGAGAGAGAGGCAGAGAGAGAAAAAAGGAAAGTGAGAGAGTGAGTGAGAGAGAGAGGGAGAGAGAGAACGAGAGAGAGAGAACGAGAGAGAGAACGAGAGAGAGAACGAGAGAGAGAACGAGAGAGAGAGAGAGAGAGAGAGAGAGAGAGAGAGAGAGAGAGAGAGAGAGAGAGAGAGAGAGAGAGAGAGAGAGAGAGAGAGAGAGAGAGAGAAGGAGGGCGAGAAAAGATGGAGAGAAACAGGGGTAATATTGATTTCGGACAACCTTTTCACACCAGGAGTTTCAGTCTATGTACATCTCCGCTTCCTTTGTAACATAACAACAAACAACAAACACCAATGATAATAATATTAACGTATATGACGTGGCCGAATGAATGGCGTCACATAAGTATCTCGATGTGACAGGGGGAGATGGGCGTGGCCTAATTCGGCGGGAATACTTGTGCGGCGGGCCCGGATCAACCCCCCCCCACCCGGTGCGTTGGTAACATAAAAAAAAAAGAAAAAAGATTATTTTTTGAATTCTTTCTTAATGAACAGTATTGGCATGTGGCCAGTTCTGACTGGTTCCGCCGTGGTCCTTTCTCCTTTACCTTCGGTGTGTATCCAAACCCCCGGAGAGGAGAGGGGACAGGGAGAGGGGGGGGGGGGAGTGTGTCAACACTGGCCCCCCTCCCCCACAGCATACGGTCATCAGCAAAGCGCTCTTCCTCCCCTCCTCCTCCTCCTCTCTCCCATCCTCTTCCCCTCTCAGACCGGAGGCGCTCACACCATGAACTCGTTGCTGCCGTACAGAACCAGCTGATGCGGCGCCGAGCCAAAGTCCCCCGTCTCCCTGCGCTGCGCCTCGGTGGGGTCGCGCGGCGAGCTGCGGCTCAGCCGGAGCCGGTGGCGGATCTTGCTGCCCCTCTGGCCCATGGCCGCGCCCGCCGCGCCCAGGTCTGGCTCCGGGGCGCCCAGGGGGCACGAGGTCAGGAGGGGGCCCGAGGAAGAGGAGCGGAAGCGGTGGGGGAAGGGCTGGGAGGAGGAGGAAGAGGAGGTGGAGGAGAGAGAGGGCGGCAGGTGGTAGGAGGAGGAGAGCGCAGAGGCGGCGGCGGCGGCTGTGGTGGCCGGCGAGGAGGAGGAGGAGGAAGAGGAGGGGGAGGAGTCTGGCTGTCGCCGCTGAGTGCGTCGGCTTTTGGCCTCGGCCTTCCTGCAGAGGGGGGTCTCTCGCCCTGACGGAGAGAGAGAGAGAGCGTAGCGTTAGAGAGGGGGGGACGAGTTGAGAGAGTGAGTATGTGAGGACACTATGTTTCTGTTTATTCACATATTTAAGTATTTGAAGGACACAGAGATGGGATTGTTTTTTTTCCTCTGCACGTGGACACACCCCTAACCACACCCACCCCTGACCACACCCACCATGAGGGCCGGAGGTCGCCCCTTCCGTCTCCATGGCGATGTTCTCCGAGCTCTCCGCCGTGCCGATGGAGGCCTCAGACTCTGGGGTTTCATCGTCAGACGTCCGGGGCTCCAACGCCAGCATCTCGAAGGTCAGCTCCTCCCTACACACACACGCACACACACACACCAACAAACACCAAGACAGACAGACAGAGGTAGATACACACAAAAAATTAGATTCGTGGATTTATCTCTTCTGTCGCAATATAATGGAATTGTGGACATAAACAAAATAATAACCCCAAAACAATAGCGCTTTTTAGATTTCAACTTAAAAGTAGCTGCTCACAGGAATAGTATATCCTAAACTACTAATCTAGGGGCCGTAGTCCGGTTGGTTGGAAACAGGAACAGGAAACAAAATGTATGAGTCGTACTTTTCCTTCTGCAGGCTCTCGATCTGCGCCGTCAGTATCCTCTCCTCGTGCTGCAAGGCCGTTTGCTGCTGCTCGCTAAGCCCCGGCCCCTCTTCCACCTCCTCTCCCCCTCCTTCTTCTTCTCCTCCTCCCGCTTCTCCTGCAGTCCCTTCCTCCGCCTCCGGGGGCGCCGCCTTGGGGCTAAGGGGCGGCGAGGGGATGAGGCTGCTGCTGCTGCTACGCCGAATGCGCTCTTTGCTCTGTGGAGTGCGGAAAAGACGTGTGCAATTTCACACACACACACACACACACACACACACACACACACACACACACACACACACACACACACACACACACACACACACACACACACACACACACACACACACACACACACCCACACACACACACACACACACACAGACACACATGAACGAGAACACACAAAACAAACGCACACACAGACACGCGATGCATCAAAGTGTTGATCGACTTCCTTCTTATGAATGCCTCATAACACTAGAAACCATGGGTGTGGGTCTGATGTCTGGAGCACACTGAGCTGGTAAAACCGCCTCAAGAGGAGTATGGTTGCCATGGAAACATACTTTTCAACATACACTTGGAAGCATACTGCTCTGTGGAACTTTGACACTGTGAAACCGATGCAGAAACCTAACAGCGATTAGTACAGGTTTCTGTAAGATGTATGGGGGGGGGGGGGTGGGGGTAGGGGTAAGGTAAAGGACATGGGGAGGGACATAGAAAGGTTTCAGAATAATCCTCAAGAAGAGCTGGATCTTGCTGTACATGAAATGGTGACTGGATGTGTAATCATCCCAGAGCCTATTGGCTAAACATACTGCTGACTCAATCAGACACAGATGACATTTGCAGGGCTTTGATCTTACCAGGGAGCTCTTTATGTGCATGAGCCTGCTCTTGGCCTTGCTCTCAGCGAACTCCAGACTGCTGATGTCCTTGAGGCGAGCCGTGTACTTGCGCATCTGCTCGTTGATGATCAGCTCCACACACCTGCAGGGAGATAGCACTCATTCAGAACACTCCTTTGGAATCCTCCTTCTATTCATTCACTGTTTACACAGCTGGCATGTTGTGCTCGATAACAACACTCCTTTAGAGTGCTGAACACTCCTTTATAACGTTTGGTAAGAACACTCTTCTAGAACCCTCATTAAGACCACTCCTTTAGAACGTGTGGGGGTGGGGGGGCTGGAAACATACGCTGTGGTCTTGCTGATGTCCTGGACACTCTGCAGAGGGTCAATAGTGTCCGGGCAGCGAAGGACGCACGGGGCAAACACGATGGCCAGGGCGTTGGCCGACATCCTGTTAGTGTCCTCCTGCAGAGCGATCCTGGACCACCAAACACACACACACACACACACACACACACACACACACACACACACACACACACACACACACACACACACACACACACACACACACACACACACACACACACACACACACACACAAAATATAATCAGACAGTCAATGTTGATCAATCTTGACACACACCTCCGTTGATCAAGGCATGTCGAGTCATAAATACAATTTAGGTCCCACTTTAAAATGTGAACCCCCTAAAATGCTTTTGGTAAATATCCGATAGCAACCAAACATTACAAATCAAACCACTGGGAAAGTATAAATTATTGGTGACGAAATCGTCAACTGTGGATCGGACCAAACACTTGAGATGTCCCTCGCCGTAGTTGCTATTACAAAAACATTTCATGAGGGTGTTGCCGGGGAGGTCAGCATGTGCTTGGTCAGTCACTGCAGGCTCCAGACTCACCTGACCAGGTGGAAGATGAGGCGCTCCAGGGTGCTCAGGTGAGTCCTGCTGAGCTGGTCGATGATGGAGTACACGCCGTGGATCACATCCCTCCTCTCTGGCTGACCTGGAGCCGACAACACACCGCCCAGCAGGCTGTCAGACACACACCTCAGGGGACTCTGTCTCCACGTGGAGCTCTTACTGTTCAGTCATTCAGCGTTGACCACGGATTGACTTACAGCCAATCTTTTCTTAAGGTGTCATTAAGATAGTACAGTAGCAACAGTAGCAGAATTTCAACAAGAGGACAAAATATACATAAATAAAAATATACAGAAGAGATATCGGTAGTATCGGTATGTACACAGCATGGGAAGCATCAATGCTAATGTAGTAGGGAGTTGCTCGGGGGTCAGGGGTCATCTTTCTTAAGGAGGCCTACAGGACACTGCGGACATCTGTGTTTAAATCAGGAACCCTTTCGGCTGGGAGACCCACTGAACCCCAGACCACACGGCCCACCCCCACACTGAAAAGCACCCGGGTCAACACCTGTAGGACTTCGACACAGAAGGTGGACATCTGAAAGGAAGAGCAGAGGCCAAGTGGACGCCTTACCCATAGCCCTGAGGAACTCCTCGTAGAGTTCAAAGGTCATGAGAGGGCTGGGCAGGTCGCGGAGCCACTGCTTGAGCACGCTGGCGATGACGTGGATGTTGTAGTCGTCCAGGTTCATGCTGCTCACATCTGGAACAGCAGAAACAGAGTTTAGTGTTGAAGGGGGTTTCCTGTATACCAGTAACCCTTACAGACTCAGCATTATAAGCATAATAGGTCATAATAAAATGCTACATTTTGCATCAGATTCGAGCTTTATCGAAGTCTAAAGACATCTTCTCCAAAGCCTGATTTGTGAGACTATGGCCAAGGAAACAGGCTCAAGTTGACACATTGCTACACCCTACAGTTCATAGAAAGTACTACTACATTCAACGGTAACCCTGGGACTTGCATGAAAGTGTATTTCACATTTACATTCCTTATTTATAATTGTATGAGGTTAGAATGCTGTCCTTCCCACCTGTATCCAGCCCCTGGCGGAGCTCTTTGACCTTATTGGTGGAGCCAGACTTCCTGTAGATGCCTTCGGTGTAGAGGCCGTGCATCTCGATGTAGTTGATGAGCTTCTCCACCAGGTGGGGCACCGTGTGCTCCTCCCTGCTGAGGCGTGACAGCTCCACCCCAAACTGCCGCGACGACAGCTCCGGGTCGTACTGTTACATGGAATCAGAGACACACACACACGCACATACGGACACAGACACACACACATGGACACAGACACAGAAACAAACACAAACACACACACGTAAAGATAAATGAGATGTTGTTACTAATTCTAGATTATCTCCATGGCCTTCCAAGCACTTAAACAACATTTTTTTTATTTTAAATAAAATAAAACAAATGATCATTAATAAATATTGATTCAAAAAGGTAACTAGGCATGAACATTAGTTAACATAATTGAAAATAGTGGAACCACATATGGTGCAAACTGGTGCTTCAACAACGGACAGTGTAGATGCATCAGCGCAGTATACACCAGTCTGATCTCTCGGTTCTACATCCATCGCTACAACATGCTGAGAGTCCGGACGTCTCCTACCTTCTTGCTGCACTTGGTGGTCATCTTGGTGCAGCACTTCCTGTGGCAGGCGTAGCGGCAGACTGGAGAGCGGGGGAGAGGAGGAAGAGGTGAGCCAACCTCCGGTGCTCTGATCCCAGAGGATGCAGTACACTGTGTGGTGAGGACCAGCGCTGATACCCGCGCTGCCCGCTAATCCTTTCTACACCCCAAAATGGAGGGCGATGGCTTCCCAAGTACTTAAGTTTGATTAATGGAAGTCAAATGTAATTACTCAGACTCTTGGGCAAGAAGGTTGTTGCGTGTGTTTTGTGTGTTTTGTGTGTATGTGAGTGTCTGATTGTGTATGTGCGAGTGCAATGTTTAGAGAATGGAAAAAGAGAAAATGGGGACGTAATGTGTGAGTGGGAGGAAGTTGGAGTTATGGCATGAGGGCCTCTTCAATTGAGTTAGAGGAACATTAGAACGAGTAGTGAGGGTGTTTGTGTGTGTCTGTGTGTGTCTGTGTCTGTGTCTGTGTGTGTGTGTGTGTGTGTGTGTGTGTGTGTGTGTGTGTGTGTGTGTGTGTGTGTGTGTGTGTGTGTGTGTGTGTGTGTGTGTGTGTGTGTGTGTGTGTGTGTGTGTGTCGTGTGTGTTGCTTCGGAATAGTAGGAAGCTTGAGACATTTGCTTTTTTTTGCTCTGCATGTTGCTGGTGAACACAGGACGGACTAAGAAGGCATCCGATTGGTAGAATGTATATTGAAGCAATATTTATCAATCCAAGTGGCCATCTGTGTTTGGGTGTCTGTGTTGTTCGATTTTGTTGTGTGTGTGTGTGTGTGTGTGTGTGTGTGTGTGTGTGTGTGTGTGTGTGTGTGTGTGTGTGTGTGTGTGTGTGTGTGTGTGTGTGTGTGTGTGTGTGTGTGTGTGTGTGTGTGTGTGTGTGTGTGTGTGTGTGTGTCTGTATCATTGTGTTGTATGTGCTTGTGTGTTTATCATTGTGTTGTGTGTGTGTGTGTGTCTGTATCATTGTGTTGTATGTGCTTGTGTGTGTGTGTTTATCATTGTGTTGTGTGTGTGTGTGTGTGTGTGTGTGTGTGTCTGTATCATTGTGTAGTATGTGCTTGTGTGTATGTGTGTGTTTATCATTGTTTGTGTGTTTGTATGTGTGTTTGTGTGTGTGTGTGTGTGCCTGTGCACACACTGCTATTTACGTTTGCAGACACAGGCTCTGTCCATCATCCAGATGAGGGAGGAGCAGTATTCACAGTAGGTGGGGATGCTGTACTGGGTGGCCTTGAAGATGTGGCCATTGTGCTCCTCCACCTGTAGGAGGCAGCAGAGACGCTTACTGCGCAGCACTAATAAAAATTCAACCATTGTTTTACATGTATTACTTTATTTATGCATTACTTTATCCTAAATCATCACCTTGAATCCCACAATCATTGATCAAAAATATCATGTGTTTTTTTTATGTAATATTCAATGGCATACATATATTTTTTATAACCTGAATAATATATTGTTGTAGTAAAAGTTGAAAAAGCTAGATAAAACACAGATAAAACTAATTTAAGACATTTTTCGTCCGAGAGAATATCCTCCCTTCAAAGCCAATCATATCGTATATCTTTAACCTCCCACTCTTGATCTTCTCAATCTTCTGGGAAATTGCAATTTCTAAGCAAATCCAAGGGTTGTGCTCAGGTCTTTCTACAAGCTCATACTCTTGAAGGGAAACGAGAAATGAGTTAGCTAGAGTTTCAACAAGAATAAACTTACAATGTCGCTCTCCTTTTTCCTCCTCTTCTTCCGCTCTGGTTTAGAAGCCTGGGACAAACAGCAAAAAAAATATTATCTTCCTTAATTCTCTATGAAAGACTCAATGGCATAAGCTCTACTATAATCAACTTTATAGTTTTGTCGTAAAGAGTACAGAGTTTCTGTGTTCTAAATTACAAAAACAACAATAAAAACAGTGCATGAAAGATAATGCTGGCTGGATGAGAGAAAGCCAGGCACTTGAATGTGTGACTCCAGTCTACAAACCCCAAGCTCCACACACACCCACTGGGAGTGGCTCCGAAGCACTTTGACAATGTTTTCTATGAAATCCGACGAAGCAGCTTTTAAAAACCACTCTGTCAACCGATGGTACTTTAACAACACGCTGTTCGGTCCAAATGGTCGGACAGTTCATGAATATTTGAGCAAACTCTTTGACCTCCATTTCCTGCCGTTGACCTTAAACATCTGACTTGTTTTTCCGTTGAATCGAATCTATCGTCTAAACGCGGCAATCAATCAGCCTATTACAAAAACGACATATCTCTCATCCACTATTAATGTGGTTATCTACTCATGTTTAACCGACCTAGAATACAATTTATAATTTATGAAAAAAATAATAAAACATGTCATACAGATGTCAAAAATTATAGGAGAACAATTTGTCGGTCAGCAAATAATATGTTGTTGATTAATATATTTTGGATGTTAATAATTTTGTACTAATATATACAGTATGTTATATATATGCAGATATCAATACTCAGCTTAGATCCTTCTCAGCCAAACCCATGATTCCCATCGGAGGGAAGAGTCTGCTAAATGACCAAGGTAACCACACAACGCCCCGACCCTCACCTACCCCCACCCTCACCCCCACCCTCACCTCCACCCCCACCCCAACCTCGCCCTCACCCCCAGCCCCGCCCCCACCCGACGTCTCCTCACCCTGCCGATGGTGCCCTCCATGGGCTTGTACTCCGTCATGAACTCGTCCAGGAAGACCTTGAAGGTGTTGACCCACACCTTGACGGGCGACTCGCTCCAGTCCCTCTGCTCCTGCTTCATGCTCTTCTCCAGGATCTGCTCAAACAGCGCGTGCAGGTCCTTGTAGCGGATGCTGCGGCCGTCCTCCATCTGGGGAGGGGAGCCGGGAGAAGGTGGTGAGGGGAGGAGAGGGGAGACAGGAGGATTGGTGAGTTCACCTCCTGATGTCCGTTTGGGAACCTTTTGCATTTACATTCAGGGTGTTTAGCAGACACTTTTATCCAAAGCGAAGTACATTTCTCTTTAGAAAGAAAAACAATGTATTGCTGTTGGTACAGTAAGGATGTTCTTAGAACAAAGTGCCAAGCACTAACGATGGCTAGGTTAACTCATTCCCCGTATGCAACAAAGATAGCTAGGATAAGATGCTACACAACACAAGTACTCTGGTACACTCCTAACCCTCAATTAGGTGGAGATATGAATTTCAATGCTAATAAAAAGATTCCTCAAAACATCCTTTAAAGTCTTTCGACTGTTATCCATACCAGGGATTCACAAGCCCTGTTGTGGTCATTATTTTCAAGGGAAATTTCATTTGAAAGATAATTGAGGCAGTATTGTGCACTTCCAATGCATGGTTATATTCGATTTGCTGGCTTGAAGTAATGCATGGGCAATAAATGGATTCCGGTACATGTTCGATGGGCTGGATTCAGCTTGAACACTATAACATTTATGCTCAAACCGTAGTAATATGATTAAGTTTAAGTTATTGAAGTGGAAGACCCCGACCACAGGGTACTCACAGCCAGAGCCGTGGAGTAGGAGTTGAAGATGTTGATCCTGAACTCCTTCAGGGCCTTCTTGAAGACCACGTCCACCATGGTGTCCTTCTTACCGTCCTCAGACTCCAGCTCCCCGATCTAGGTAGGGGGGAGGGAATTTAGATTTATTTCAGTTTTATTTTTTTGTGTGCATGCATCTGTGTACATGCAGTAGAGGAATAGTGTGTGTGTTTGTGTGTGTGTGTTTGTGTGTGTGTGTGTGTGTGTGTGTGTGTGTGTGTGTGTGTGTGTGTGTGTGTGTGTGTGTGTGTGTGTGTGTGTGTGTGTGTGTGTGTGTGTGTGTGTGTGTGTGTGTGTGTGTGTGTGTGTGTGTGTGTGTGTGTGTGTGTGTGTGTGTGTGTAACTCAAGTTTATGTGTGTGTGTGTATGTGTATGTGTATGTGTGTGTGTGTGTGTGTGCTCATACCTTCTTCATCAGGAAGTCGTTCATGCTGCGGTAGTCGTGGGCGGTGCTGAGGATGAGGAGGGCGTCGTTCTGCCAGTGGGCGGGCTCCAGCCCAGCGCTGCTGATCTTCACGCTCCGCCTCCGCCGGGACTTGGGCGAGGGCTCCTTGTTCTCCTTGGCGTCCCTGGGCCCCCCCGGGGAGGCCCCCGCGTCTGGGCTGCGGGGAGGTGAGGGCCCGTCGACCGCTGGGGAGTTAGGCGGAGGAAGGTGGGGGAGGGGGGGAGGGGGGGGGGGGGGGGTGGAGACACAGTGGTGTCATGACTGATGGCGAAGGCGTTTTCTCTCCGTCACGTCTGCATGCGTTTGATTGGTCGTGAAACTTATGTTGTAAATACTTTGGTTGTAGTTCAATTCTTTTTAGCTATTTCATTGTTTGAGCCAATGTTTATTGTACATTTGGTTGTTTTATTTTTGCATTCACATTTATATTAAGGGCATTTAGCTACGCTTTTATTCAAAGTGACTCCGACGGCGGAGTCAACCATGCAAGGTGACAGCCAGCTCGTCGGGAGCAGTTAGGGTTAAGTGTTGAAGTATTCTTTTTGACCATGTATGTGACTGTAGAAGGCACTACATATTTGTATGGCTGTTTATTTTGAAGTAGACCTTAAGAATACTCTACCTTTCCCCCAGGTTAAATAGAAAGAAAATCTACAAATGTCCTCTCCATTCATTCATTTATGAATAACATTACAACTTATCAAGACCTAGTACATGTAGATAGTACATAAAGTGTCTCCCAAGGGCTAGGCCCGCCGTTACCTGGCGTGTCCACACTCTCACTCCTCTCCTTGGACAGCTTCTTGTCCGCGTGTTTTGTCTTACTCCAGAAGCGCATCTTGCCTCTCATCCTGTTGGATCACAAACACACGATGTACCATCGTTGGACGGACACACACCTCACCTAGAACCCTCACCTCACATCTTCATGCTGGAGCTACACATTTTCCAGATCAATGCGTATACCTTAAAATGTTACAAATCATCCACAATGCTAAAACGGGCTAACATTCTGTCGGGAAATGCTCGATCGTAGAAGAAGCTTTTCAATAACCTGGGATCATCCTCATCATCATCTTGTTACCAAGACCAGATGTTGGTGAAATGGCTTTTGGGGCCCTGAATGAAACCATCAACCCTAAACAACATAAAAGGCCTACTAGGGCAGGGGGGTGGGAGAGTGGAGAAAGTGAAGGCGACAGATCAGAGAGGGGAGGAGACAGCAGAAGGGGGAGGCAGCAGAGGGGAGAGAGAGTACCTTCCGTCCTGGCTGGAGGTCTTCCGGAGAACCTCCACCTTGCCCAGGTCTCCGGAGGACATGGTCTTGTGGATCTTCTTCTGGTCTTTGTGAGACGACTGGAGAGGAGGAGGAGATAAAAGGAGATCTTAAGTCATGAGCGTGGATTGAAATGAACGTTAAGGAAAGAGTCGACGAGCTGTGCATTCCTGTTAGTGGTTTGGACATAAAGGGCAGGCAGTAAGTGAGTAGGAAGTTAGCGGGTAAAACAAGTCTTGGTTTTATATCCAACATGTATTCATCTAGCTAAATGTCATTTTAGTGAATTTCATACGATTTCAATTGGCAGCGAGCTTTACTCAAATACTTAAACTTAAATTGCACTCTTTTGATGACGGACAAGAATAACACATTTGTATTTCAAAGAAAATGCTTCAAAGTAAGTAATTCAGGTGTTTCAAGAGTGGCCATGCTCCTTTTCAGCGACAATGTCATTCAGATTGTTAGGTTGCCAAGAGAGACAGACGGCTGCGTCCCGCATGCATGTAAAGCAGTTGGTTTCCAAGGAGACGTGGTCCTTGGAGCATATTCTTGACCAGAAGCAGATAAAAATGGGTCAGGTAGTCAGGGGTGGTCCTGTACGACGCTCATTTCTGCGTAATACTAGTGTTATGGAAGAAGTGAATGAGAAACCTCAGCCAACATGTAACATCATTCTAATAGAGTAAAATGTATACGTCATGTTATCCTCACCTGGAATACGTTAGCTGGGATTAGCTAAACAGCTATACCCTAGCTTGAGTAAGCTGAACAGCTCCACTTTAGCTTGAGTTAGCTTAACAGCTATACCATGGCTTGAGTAAGCTGAGCGGCTTCATTTTAGTTTGAGTAAGCTAAACAGTTATACGTTAGCGCTAAACAGCTATACATTAGCTCTAAACAGCTATACGTTAGCTTGGGTAAACGGAACAGCTATAAGTTAGCTTGAATTAACTCTAGCGGTTAAGTGGTTTTGCTAGCATGATTCACATATACTTTGATAATAAATGTAGCTAACGAAGGATATAATTACACTTCATTGATTCTACAAATGCTAAAGTATGAGCTAGGTTATATAAAGAGTGTGATGTTTTAAAGAGAAAGGACAACGTGAGGCAGCCCTTTGACAGTTACACCTGCGGAGGCAACACCGACAAAGTGGGGAATTTGAGATCTTCCCGCCGGTGTACAGCGGAGCATTCAGGAGAAGAGATCAGGCAAAGAGCTAGCTACGTTAGCTAGAAAGGAAAAAAAAACGTTTGTTGGATTTCAGAAGAGAGGCCATTATGGCCGACATTAAGGTTAGCGCTAATAAACCCCCAAAGAAGAGGGAGAGAGATGGGCAAGCGGCAGTTGGTCGTCGGACATTTATATTTGGTTGGATATCTCGGGAGCGTCCTGCTTTACCATCTCGCCGTCACTGAGGCAGTCTGCGTGGGGGTGGGGGTGGGGGGGGGACAGGGAGGGGGGCAGGGTGCGTGACACCGCGGGGACGTAGTACTCGTCGTCCTCGTCGTCCGACTGGGTGGCCCCTTCTGAGTTACAGCGAGTGAGGAAGTCGGAGCGAGTCCGGGACATGCGCGCTTTCTTTTTGGGACCAGGGCGACTGATCTGCTTCCACAGGGACATCGGGTCAGCCGGGTGTGTTTGTGTGTGTTGTCCGTGTGTGTGTGTGTGTGAGTGAGTGTGTGTGTGTGACAAAACATGTACCAAGGCAAAAACACTTTAATATTCCCCCTGAATCAATGGCAGCAACATGCCAACACACACTTCAGAATGAACAAATTCAACATCAATACTTTTTTATGAGTTTTTTGGGATTGTTGGATTGAATGTCAGTGTGTGTTTGCGTGCGTGTGTGTGTGTGTGTTTTTATTTCCGTCAATCTCACCTCTCTTCTGGAACCTGCAGAAGATTTGGAGCTGGAGGGGTCCTCATGCAAGGACAAAGACCTCTCCTGGTTGACCAGGTCTTTATCAGATCTGCAACAGTCAACAGTCAGATATCCCAAAGCACTACTCCAGCAATGGTACAATAATAGCAATTACACTCGGTATAATAATAGTAAGTCATCTTGTACTCACTTCGAGAAGGGCAGCTTGCGTCTGGGTGGAGAAAACACTGTCGTCGCGGGCTTCTCTGTCATATTGACGATCACAGTCTGGGCTGAACTCTTCTTCTGGGCCTTCGGTGGTTTGGTCTCCAGGACATGGACACTGGGGCACGCCTGCGCTGGCCTGCCCCCTTTCCTGTCCTTCTGGCTGGGCAGGACCGGCAGCATCGAGGGCCTTGGCTCCAGGACTAACTGGATGTCCACCTCTGAGGAGCAAATGGCTGGAGACCCTGGACTATCTTCATGGGGGCTTGACGGGGCGGCCTTGGGGGGACCACTTTCCGTAGGGGATACGTGTTTCATGGCGGGGGACTCTGTGGGCCTGGGAGTCGTGCCTAACTCTAGACCTGCTATCGTGGTCGGGCAGGAACCCGAAACGCTTTCCCCGACATCAGAAGTCCTTTCTAGGGCTTGGGCTGCCTGCAGCTCCGTCTCATCCACCGGGCTTTCCTTCTGCATGCTGATGACTACCACCACGGGCCTCCGAGAGCTGGACTCTCGCCTCTCTTTCACACCCTTGCTGGGGCTCTCGCATTTGGGCTCGTGGACGGGGCTTTGGTCAGCAGAGATGTAAAACGTTGCTCTCTGAGCCTGTTCTTTTTCAAACTCTGGCCTTTCATTGTAGTTCGAATCCCTGCGTGCCGTGCCCAATGGCTCAGTCTCTGACCGGGAACCTCCTAGATGAGAATGTTCCCGGGGGCCGTCGGAGCTTCTGGAGCCTTCCGTCTCCATGTCCTCCGCGGGGAATGGCTCCCGGCTCTCGGGACTGGCGGGCGACCCACGGGGGGACTGGGGGCCCCTCTCGCGCTCCTCAGAGGGCCCGCTACCACGGACGGGCTCCTCCGGCAGGGGGCCCCCGGCACCGGTGGCGCGGCCCTTGAGCAGCTCCAGGCTGAACTGGGCCTGCTCCAGCTCCCTCATGCGGCGGCTCTCCCGCTTGGACCGGCACTTGAGGCTGGTGTCGCTCATGCTGCAGCTCCGCTCCCTGGCCTGCTCTTTGTCCGCCCCCTCCTCCACGTCCTGGGGTCCCGGCGCGGGCCCCCCAGCGGCCTCAGAGGAGGAGGTGTCCGTCCCGGGGAGGGCGGGGTCCTCCGCACCCAGGCTCATCGCCGCCTCTTCCTCTTCTTCGGGGCCGCTGGCGTCCCTGCACTCCTGCTTAGCGTCACGCTCGCTCTTCAGCTCTTTGAACCTTCGGACGTCAGACATAACATCCAGCATCAGGGATTCATGCCGCAGTAGAACAGAAGTAAACAATGCGTTTTTATGAGGCGCAAAAGGATGAGCATTAAATCCGGGAGGGTCAAACTAATAAAAATCGACCTAGTCAGCCAAAGTCAGCATATTCTCTCTCTCTCTCACCCTCTCCTTCTCTCAGCAGAAAGAGCTACCCCTTCTGTCATGTGACCCGCCTGCACAAAACTCAGCAGAAGCTGAACACGCAGTGTCTGCGAGCACATGGACCAAATCCTATAAAAATAGTGATTTAACATGTGCACGTGCAGCAGTCTTCATCCTCAAGAAAGCATTTGGTTTGAAGACTCTCTCTCTTTCTCTCTTTATCTCTCTCTCTCTCTCTCTCTCTCTCTCTCTCTCTCTCTCTCTCCAAACCCTCCCTAGCATTTCGTTCAAACTTAACTAGCAGGTTAGTTAAAACACCATAACAGCATGGCCCCTTGTCTCCCAAATCCCTGCCCCCCTCCCTACCACACACCGACCCCCCATCCTAGTCACCTGAGTCGGGCCAGGTATCCCCTGCCCGCCGCCTGGAGCTCCGCCGTGACATCCTGGATCCTCCTGTAGCGGCGCCTCTCTCTGCACGCCTTCCAGGAGCCCTGGATCACGACGGCCGCCAGAGTCCGGCGGCCGAGGCAGGACCTCCAGCTCCTCTGGAGGACCACGGCCGCCTCACGACACTCCTGGTAGGCCCGGCGCTCCCGGAACCCCCTCCACGCCGCCTGCAGACGCAGCGCGGCCGCCTCCGCTGCCGCCGGCTCCACGGCCGACTCCGCCCGGCTCCGGAGGTGGGTACGCCACCACCGCTAGACGGGGGAGGGACAGGGAGGGGAGAGACCGGGGGATGAGCCAATGACGTCGGGGCTGACGTTGGGGTCAAGTAGGTGGGCTGAGCTAGCTGTGAGTACGCCGAGTATGGACTGGCACATGCACGTGAGATAAAACATGCACACACACACACACTTAAGTGCGCACACACACACACACACACACACACACACACACACACACACACACACACACACACACACACACACACACACACACACACACACACACACACACACACACACACACACACACACACACACACGCACACACACACACTTTTTAAGGAAGCAGACCTTAAATCTGATAATTTCTGGGCAGAACCAAATGAACAGCAGAACTGCTCATTTCCATTTTCTATGCATCTTCACTTTTTAGCAATTTAGCAGGTACTGATCCAAGGCGATTTACCATGAGCTCAGACAGGGTGCAACCAGAGGAACCAAACAGTTCCTCTGGTTGCACCCTCCTCCCCTGGGTCCTAGAGGTCCCCTGGTTCCAGGCCACGCTGTTACCTGGATCATAGAGGAGGCTTGTCTCATCCTGACAAAGTGCTTCCTCTCCAGCACGGCCCTGAAGCGCCGCTGCAGCGCCGCGATCCTCCTCAGCACCTCCTGGTGGAGCAGGCTCTGGAGGTGCTGCCGCTCCGCCTCCCGCAGGAACACCTGCACAGGTACAGCAACGGGGTCACCAACAGGGTCAGCACAGGGGTCAACAACAGGGTCGATACAGGTACAGCAACGGGGTCACCAACAGGGTCAGCACAGGGGTCAACAGAGAGCCCCATACAGGTACAACCCGGAGTCAAAACAGGGGTCAACCCGGGGTCAAAACAGGGGTCAACTCAGGGTCCACACAGGGGTCCACACAGGGGTCCCCAAAGGGGTCCACACAGGGGTCCACACAGGGTTCAAATTTGATCGGATCACAATAGACTGGTTCAGAGTAGAATTAATTTGATTAGATTGCATCACGTTTCATCGCAGTGTATTAGATCAGGTCAGAATTGATCTGATTAGATATATCAGAAGATGTTCTGTATCGTACCTTTGGATGCAATACTAAGTCTTTAAAACAACAACACACCTCATTATTATCAAGAATAACCTGCTCTCATTCCGAACAGTTCTCAAGTGATACAAACATCACAATCATGACATCACGAGCATGCTCAGTGCGTGGGTCGGGGTCGTTACCATGGTGTTGCCCACTTGATACCCAGCTGGGGCCAGGTGGATCTTACGGAAGAAGTCCCGGATGCCCGCCTTGGTTGGGCTGGTTCCACGAGGCAGCAGGATGAGGAAGTGACTCACAAAGTGCTGTAGGAGGAAGAGGAAGAGGAATAGGAGGAGGAGGAGGAGGAGGAGGAGGAGGAGGAGGAGGAGGAGGAGGAGCAGAAGAAGAAGAAGAAGAAGAAGAAGAAGAAGAAGAAGAAGAAGAAGAAGAAACCTCAAGGTTAATGACGTGCCAGAGCTCTTTCACACGGTTTTGCCGATGTTTTATCAGTTCCAACTGTTGGCTGTGAATGGGCGGGTCTTACCTGGAAGGTGAACTTGATGCTGTACCCTGATTGGCGGATGCGGACGGTCTCCAGCATGCCCGTGTACCGGAGCTGCCTGAGCACCAGGCTGTCGTTGAACCGCAACGGGAGCTGAGGGGACAGTCAATCAATCTATCAATCCAACTTTATTTATAGAGGGCTTTTCGTACAAACAATTGCAAATAAAGTGCTCAACAAGGGACACAACATAACAGGAACATAAAGGAAAGCAACATACAAAAAAACGGATAAACGTTTAGAAAGATTATATATATACATATATATATATATATATATATATATATACTCTTTTTTAATAATTTTTATATCTATATATATATATATATATAGATATAAAAATTATAAAAAAAGGGTGGACCAAATCTGCCTTGAGCGACAATTGTTCAATTCTACGTCTTCACTTTCCTTTCCCTTAAAAGGCACAAAACCACTGCGCTTGGCTAAGAAAAGTAGGGACAAACCTTTTCAGCATTGGAGCGGATACACTTGACAAAGTACGGCTCCGACTGACCCAGGGTCTCCATCAACTTATTCAGGGACGCCTGCACACAGAACCAACAACATCTAGAATATCTGCTCATTCCTATTATCCTCCGCATGTGTCTAATTTGACAAGAACATTTCCTGTTATAAGACATTATATCCGGTCCTGAAAGCATCCTTGACTTGAGCGCAGCATTGTAGTTCATATAATCAGCCAGCAGGTGGCGACGTCCCCACACACCTGGAACTGAGCGCTGATACTGGGCGGTTTCTTCTTCTTATGCAGGTGGAGCAGGGACTTGGTGATGCGGTCGTGGAGCGTCACGCTGCTCAGGTAGCGCAGAGACTTAACATCCAACAGATGCTACGGGTGTAACACAGAGACACACACACACACACACACACACACACACACACACACACACACACACACACACACACACACACACACACACACACACACACACACACACACACACACACACACTCATTGTTTAATATATCAATACAAAAGTTGGCAGTCCTCTGTTAAACAGTGCGGTCATGATCATGGTGTCTTTTCTTACCTTGGGAAGGGAAGGTTTACTTTTGTAGTTTTTGTTTCTCCTGAGGAAGAACAGGAAGAAAAGCAAGGTTAGTGGTAGGCAAGCACAACAAAGATCATGGACATGTGACCGGTGCTACTACTGAAAAGTAATGTGTGTGTGTGTGTGTGAGTGCGTCTCTATGTCTATGTGTGTGTATGTGTGAGTGCGTCTCTATTTCTATGTGTGTGTGTGTGTGAGTGTGTCTCTATGTCTATGTGTGCGTGTGTGTCTCTATGTCTATGTGTGTGTGTGTGAGTGCGTCTCTATGTCTATGTGTGTGTGTGTGTCTCTATGTCTATGTGTGTGTATGTGTGAGTGTGTCTCTATTTCTATGTGTGTGTGTGTGTGTGTCTCTATGTCTCTGTGTGTGTGTGCGTCTCTATGTCTATGTGTGTGTGTGTGTGTGTGAGTGCGTCTCTATGTCTATGTGTGTGTGTGCGTCTCTACGTGTGTGTGTGTGTGTGTGAGTGCGTCTCTATGTATGTGTGTGTGAGTGTGTCTCTATGTGTGTGTGTGTGTGTGTGTGTGTGTGTGTGTGTGTGAGTGCGTCTCTATGTATGTGTGCACTGCGTGTCCATCGGTGCGGCCCCCTCACAGCAGGATGCCCTGGGCCCTCTCCAGCAGCTTGCTCTTGTCCGAGTTGAGGAAGATGCCGTCCTCCTCCAGGGTGGGGCTCCCCGTGGAGGCCAGGCGCAGAGCCCTGGAGCCCCGGCCGTTACAGCCCCCAGCGTAGAGGCTCTCCCTGGGGGAGACACGGTTAGAGTCACACGCTAGAGCTAGCAGCATTAGCCGCTAAGAGTACAGTTAGAACCAGACCGACCTCGGATCAGGGACTAGAATTAGAATTAGAATCAGGTACTAGAATTAGACAGAGATAATATAAATATAATTAGAATGAGTTAATAGAGACAGTACAATTTTAATCAGATACTCGAAATTATAATTAGAATCAGGCACTTTAATTAGACTGATATAATAGAATGAGACACTATAATTATAATCAGATACCGAAATTCGAATTAGAATCAGGTACTAGAATCAGACATTATAGAGAGATAACAGATTTAGAATTGAGTGACAATCAGCTGGCAGAATACAAATTGGATCCTAAAGGTAGAATTAGACACAAGAAATTAGAATTGGATGGTAAAATTACAATACAACAGAGACAAAAATCTGAATTGGATTCAGACACTAGAAAAAGAATCAGAGATAAACATTGGGATCAGATATTAGACCGGGATGGTAGAATCAGAACCAGGTGCTGGGGCTCACCTGCTGCCCCTCTCATTGACTGCGTTGGTGCCCTGCAGGTCGGTCAGGGGGCTCCGAGGGTTCTTCCTCGTGATACCTAGAGAGAGAGAGATAGAAAGAGTGAGTGAGTGAGTGAGTGAGTGAGTGAGAGAGTGAGTGAGTGAGTGAGTGAGTGAGTGAGAGAGAGTGAGAGGGTGAGTGAGAGAGATAGAGAGTGAGAGAGAGAGAGAGAAAGAGTGAGTGAGTGAGTGAGTGAGTGAGTGAGTGAGTGAGTGAGTGAGTGAGTGAGTGAGTGAGTGAGTGAGGAAAAAAAAAAAAAGGGATGGAGACAAAGAGTTAGTGAGAGAGAGAGAGAGAGAGAGAGAGAGAGAGAGAGAGAGAGAGAGAGAGAGAGAGAGAGAGAGAGAGAGCAAGAGAGAGAGAGAGAAAGAGTTAGTGAGAGAGAGAGAGAGAGAGAGAGAGAGAGAGAGAGAGAGAGAGAGAGATGGAAGGGGAAAGAGCAATAGAGTGGGAGATATGGGACAGTGTAAGTGAGAGAGAATGAGAGACAGAGACAGAATGAGAATGAAAAGAAAGAGGAGAATAAAGAGGGATGTAGAGAAAGACAGAAAGACAAAGAGACGGAGAGAGAGAGAGAGAGAGAGAGAGAGAGAGAGAGAGAGAGAGAGAGAGAGAGAGAGAGAGAGAGAGAGAGAGAGAGAGAGAGAGAGAGAGAGAGAGAGAGAGAGAGAGAGAGAGAGAGAGAGAGAGAGAGAGAAAGATGACTCTGAGAGCATACTTAAGTCCTTTGCTGCTATTTTTTGTTATTAAAACAGCTGGCAGAAACAAACATTAACATCTGTCCAGGCCTTCACGACTCAGATTCCAACCACTGCTCCCTCGGTCCTCATATCCATCCCTACGCCCTCCCCCGGCTCTTTGACCCTCTCGCAGACCGTTCCTCTGCTCCCAGTCGGGTCCAGTATATTAGAACATCGTGCATCTGTTAACATACATCGTCTGGAAGTGCTTCACAGGCCCTTAACTAGAGTATAATAACCCAACACCCCCTACACACCTGAAGTTGTTTTGAAGAAATCAGGGAGAGGTGAACAACAACTTGAGAATTGAGCGGACACCACGCAATGCACACACACACACACACACACACACACACACACACACACACACACACACACACACACACACACACACACACACACACACACACACACACACACACACACACACACACACACACACTTTAGTGGTGCAGTCAAGCGTAACAAGTGAGCAATATATTATAGATGTTTTAGTAGACATCTGTCCAATGAATAAAGGTATTATCCGAGAAAATACGATATACAATGAATAGCTTTTCCCCCTTTCGGTTAGTACGCTGCTACTCCCATCGGGGGATACAATCGTTGGGCGTGTGTGTGGGAGGTTTGTGTGTGTGGGTGGGTGTGTGTGTCCAGATGTTTGCATAGAGTGAAGAATTGGCTTTTTCATGAACTCCTACAACTAAAGTATACAGATCATGTGACTTCTATCTGTGCAGCTCTTCGCCTCCTCAGATACAGGATAAAGAAATATTATCCTTTTACAGTTTAGAAGCTCGCAACTATATATGTTCCTGAACCCTTAAACAACAAATGCATATCCGCTCCCAGTGCATACATCTGCACTAACAAACACTAACCTGGTCACAACAGGCCCAGAACGAGACAGATTGCTCTAGTTTCTCTTCCATTTCCTTTGCTTTCAGTTCATTTCAGTGGTGCTAGCAGATCCGTGTGTGTCTGATCCACTGGCCACAGAAACGCAATGTGTTTCTATTCTTATGTTGTTGTCATTCACCGACGGTGTGCACAGATGTCTGCGTCCGTCCCCCTGTCCCCCCGTCCCCGAACCGTTATTAGCGCAGCGACGCGTAAACATCACATGGTGCCGTCGCCGCGGCTCCGACATTCTTCCGCTAATATGACAAGCATGTGTGCGGGCGGGGGGACAGGGTGTGACTTGCGCCAGCCGAGAGGGACGGCGGCGGGACTTACTGTACTTCTCCTCCTTGCACCGCTGCAGGATCTCCAGGCTGCGCTGGTGCACCGGGTGGTGCAGGAAGCTGAAGCTGTCCACCGTTTTTAGGGCCGCGCTGGGGACCGCCGCCTCGCTCCCTAGCGGCGCCACACAGGGAGAGGAGGAGGTGTTAGGTTCAACTCCCGGCTCAAAGGCGCACGGAGTGTGTTGGTGATGGTGTGTTTCCTTCATGTACTTGAATGTGTGTGTGGTTGACGTGTATTGCGCCACCTTATCACGCTTGCTGTCACTGCATGTAGTCTACATCTGCTGTGTGTGTGTGCTATGCATCTTCTGTTTTTATATGAATAAGCATATATATGTGTATGTGTACGAGTGTGTGTGTGAATCCGCTGCATCTTGCTGTGCGTGCGTCTGCCGCGTGCGTGTACGCGTGCGTGTGTCTGCGTGCGTTACCCGCCTTGCATGTGCGTGTACGTGTGTGTGCGTATGCGTGCGTTACCGGCCCTTGCTGTGCGTGTATCTGCTGCATGTGCGTGCGTGTACGTGTGTGTGCCTGCATGCCTGCGTGACCGGTATTGCTGTGCGTGTGTCTGCTGCGTGCATTCATGTGTGTGTGCCCTGTATGCGTGCGTTACCCGTCTTGCTGTGCGTGTTTCTACTGCGTGCGTTCATGTGTGTGTGCCCCCATATGCGTGCGTTACCCGTCTTGCTGTGCGTGTGTCTGCTGCGTGTGTTAATGTGTGTGCCCTATATGCGTGCGTTACCCGTCTTGCTGTGCGTGTGTCTGCTGCGTGTGTTCATGTGTGTGCCCTGAATGCGTGCGCTACCCGTCTTGCTGTGCGTGTGTCTGCTGCCAGCCTCCCTGAAGGCCACCAGGGCCCTGAAGTAGGCGCGCAGCACGGCCCAGCGGAAGGTGGCCACGGGGTCGATGCCCATCAGGCCGCAGATGAAGGCCTTCTTGCTGCTCTTCAGCAGGGCCACGATGTCCGGCCGCAGGTGGTCCGTGTTCTTCTCCCGGAAGTCCTGGCCCACGGGGGGGAGGGACAGACGGAGAGGGACACAGTTAGAGAAACAGGCGGACGGACGGGACAGGTAGACAAACAAGAAGACGGACGCCGTTTGTCTGTTTCGACAGGGTCGCTACAAGGTGTAATGTCTCCGGAGTAAGCGCACTAGTTTGTTGTGCTACCAAGTCGCCCCCCTCCCCTTCTATATTCTTAATACTTAATTATGCACTTTCATGAGGGGAATAACTCCAGCACATGTGTTTCTCATCTGGGCCTCAGCAGGAGGTGACGTCGCTGGTGAGCTCCATGAGATGATGGCTAGATGAGCTATAGACTGTTTCATTAACCCGGTGCTCCGTGATTTAGCTTGCTTAGCTTGTGTCTCATGGTAGTAATGTCCCTTTTCCATGGGATTTATTCTGAAAGGCGGTTTTAGTTGATGTTTCAATAATTTCAAACTTAAGTAAGCACATTTATTTAAAACAACAAATGTAACCCAGGATTTGTAACCGAGCATCAATACCATTATATTTAAAGTTATATCTATCACACTTGATACTGTTCACGTGAAGTTCAACACATTTCAGACTCCGGCCTTTGCTGGGAAATGTTTTTTCTTTTGTTAACATTGAATCGCCTTCAAAAAATAATGTAAAAAGAAATTCGCTACATTATACACACACACACGCACACGCACATGCGCACGCACACACGCACGCACACACACACACCCACACACACACCCACACACACACGCGCGCTCACCTTGACCCCGTACTTGACCTTGCCGGCGTAGTGGTGGATGATGAAGGCGGGCTCCATGACGGCGGGGAACTCAATGTAGCGGTTAGCGTCGTGCTGCCGTCTGAACTTGTCCAGTAGGGTCTGGTTGGTGGCCTGGGGGAAGCTGTGGCGAGGGGGGTACAGCAGGGTGGTGAGGGGGAGGAAGAGGGCGTTACACTGGGTAAAATAACTACGGCTCCTGGCTGAGGCTTGGAGGTAGAGGGTCGGGCCTGACGGTCATGAATGTAATGTCATAATACATTTGTTCATAGGGTCGTTTTAGCTCAGGCGGTAGAGCACGTTGACCTGTAAGCGGAAGGTTGGGTGGTCGAGGTGTCCCTCAGCAAGACCCCACACCCTGACTGCTCCCGACGAGCTGGCTGTCGCCCTGCGTGGTTGACTCCGCCGTCGGTGTGTGAATGTGTGCATGAACCGTTGTAAATCGCTTTGGATAAAAGCGTCCATATATATAACATGTTCTAACTAACTCCATTTTGTTACGTTTGGTGATGTTACATTTCTCTCAACCAGGATTTAATTCTTCCCCATCATTATGATAATGTTAATCCTGACATCATCATTTTTGCAGAGCAAGTGAGTGCAGCGGGATGATTGATAACTAATACAAACTTATTTATATTAACATGGAAAACCTTAACATTACAGTAATGACTTGTTACCGAGGTCATCTTGCCTGAACCCTGCATGCTGTCACTCTCCCTCTCACTCCCTCACCCCTCCGCCCTGCAGGCCAGCGTGGACACGAGGTCTCTCCCGAGAGGGGCCCAGGACACAATGTGAGGGGCGACAGGGGGGTTCTAACCTCATTTCCTCGCCCTCTCCTTGTCAGGGGATTTCAACTGGCAACCCTATGGTCCTTAAGTGTTCCCTTCCGTACCGGGATAACGCCTTTGTCAGCACTTCCCCCGCTGCCATTAACCCCTCCCAGCCTGTCAGCCCGCCAGATGGACAGGCCCCGATGGGATGCTCTCACACCGAGGCCTCCGTGTGTGTGTGTGTGTGTGTGTGTGTGTGTGTGTGTATGTGTGTGTGTGTGTGTGTGTGTGTGTGTGTGTGTGTGTGTGTGTGTGTGTGTGTGTGTGTGTGTGTGTGTGTGTGTGAGTGCTCGCGTGCATGTGCATGTGCATGTGCGTGCGTGTGTGCGTGCGTAAGTGTCTGTTGAGTGGCTGGTATTGAAACATGTGTTGTGCTAAGCTCAGTCGTCGTCAGCGTTGGTGGTGGAGCGGTGCTAACGTCGTCGCCGCCCCCCCCCCGAAAGAGAGGGAGGGGGATGCTAGCCGTTAACCGTGAGCGATGGGCTCTCTGGAGAGCTTTCTGCGCTGTGGCGTAGCCGTTTAGCATTTGGCTGCTATCCGCCGTAGCGGGATAAATCAGGCCCTGGCGGCCTCTTTATTAAGAAATCCCCCTTTTGACCCAAGTGCTTAAACACCCCCCACAAACCTCCTCAGAACACACGTCGGTTATTAAACCCAGATGACGGTGTGAAGCCTGGCGACCAGAGAGGTTTACTGTCTGGCTGACAGCTTCTGGAGCAGGTAAAAGTGAAACTCTGTGGACAGGGGAGTAGGTTTTATTATGCCAAAGGGGCGGAGCTGATTTATTGAACCATCTGCGTAGGCGCTGTGCTTTTAGGTTGTTGGTTTGAAAAAGGGGGGACACACGCGCGCACACACACACACACAATCATGCATGTGTATGTGAATGTGCACACACACACACACACACACACACACACACACACACACACACACACACACACACACACACACACACACACACACACACACACACACACACACACACACACACACACAGTGTGTTACCTAACATGTCGTTAGCTTTGGCCAAACCAGTGTGCTAATGAGCTAGGCGTTTAACGTTCCGATACGACCTATGTGGGTCTGAGAGCACCTATGGAAATCATTTTGAGCTCCACTGTATTTAGTTTGTCTACATTTCACCCAAATCTGACAAGATAATGGCGGGAATAACAAACACGATGCCTAGGGGCATGGAATGGACACCTCTGCCTGTTTGGAGAGATGGTACCATGCTGTTAGTTCATCTACTGCGCTTTGCCCCTCAGAGTTCCCCCTCAGAACTCTGTGTTCCTGAAGACCTTAGCACGCATCTGGTTTTGATATATTCATAAACCTGTAGGCCTATAATCCATGGCCAGATAAGAAGAAAAAAACAACAGGAGAACAGAAATTAATTTTGTACGGGAACTGTGGTCTTAATAGCCGGCGTAGTTGTTGTTATTGCAACTGACGATTGAAATCAAGAATTTATCGTTAAAGCCGCCCGCGGACCGCTTGGGTCATGCGCAGGGTTTAATCAACCAAGTACAGTGAGGCGGACAGGAGACGTACTTGCACTCTTCGTCCAGCAGGTGGAGCAGTGCGGTGGGCTTCTTGCTGATCAGGTTGATGCAGCCGCTGTTGTCGATGTAGTCAATGTTGTGCCAACTGATGCCCTCTGCTCTGTATTCCTCCTGGAGAAAAACACACACAGAGACGACCGTTAATGCACAGGGGCGATACAACTCTGATGGGACGTCCGGCAGTCAAAACAGGAGATGATTAGAAACAAAGGTTTTAGTTTTGAAGGTTCAGCTTAGCTAACGTAGGTAAAGCGGATGATTTGCGACCGGAATCTTGCTGGTTCAATCCCCTGAGTGTTGAGGGGTCCCTGAGCAAGACACCTGACCCTAACTGCTCCCGCTGGCTGTTGCCCTGCATGGTTGAGTCCGCCATCGGTGTGTGAATGTGTGTATGAATGGTTGCAAGTCACTTTGGACAAAGGCGTCTTCGAAATGCACTAAACGTAAATGGAAGACAAGCAGTTTACATGTTGAAGTAGAAATGATTTATGTCGATGCAAGTGTTGAGAAGTGTCACCTTTGAAACAACGAGTTGGCCTTTTTCCTATTAGTTAAAGCACAAATTGAACGTCATGCATCACGACAACTGACATACTTTTCCTTTAAACATGACCCATTCTGGCTTCAAATAGAGTCGTATAACCTCGGAGCAGATAGAAGTTTCAGGTTCTGCTAGCTAACCCATTAAACATTGATCATTGCATGCTTTGATGAAACTTGGCTTAGCGGGCCTAGCACAAATGCTTACCCGGTCACAAACTAAACACATCACAGATTTATTTTGTGTCAAGTGGCTCCAACAAACAGTCCTCGTTCCATGTGTGTCCGGTGTGGTGCTTTGGACAACCGAATTGTGTGCAAAGCATTCAGAACATTTGGCTCGGCTGAACATTAAGCAAAGGCCAATTCATGTGTTTTTCGTTTTCATCCCAATCGAGCTTCGGTCATTTGCTGGGTTACTGGAAGTCATGTGTTTGTTTGTGTGAAAAAAAACCACCTTTAATTTGATGTTTTTTGGTTCTTCTGAAGTTAGATTTAGAAGTTTATATATGAAAAAATATGTTTATTTCTTTATACCTTTATGTCACCTTACAACAACCATTTGGATCGAGTATTGATAAGATAAGATAAGATAAGACTTAATTGTCTGTTTTACAAGGGTTACAGACATTTTTATTTGACATGGCTCCAGTCACAAATAAACATTCACACTTGCTAGGAGTTAGAATGTGAGATTGGCACAGAATCGTATCAAACATGACTGAAATCACATGAACCGGTTAACCCTGCTTCTACTGTTATTGGTACCAAATTGTACTGCCTAACCCAAACACGAATTGCTCATGTTTTTTCCCTTTTTAGTGCCCGCACTGATGAGGTCACACATATCTCAGTCCAGCAGCCGCCCTCTCACTGTCAGAGAGCATAATCACATTGCTCACTCCATCCCTGCCCTCCACTGCTCTATCCCTGACCTGACCAGTTCACAAAGATCCTTTAAACCAAAGACACCATTTAATATTCTCTAACTCAATTTCTGGCAAATGTGACATTGTCCACTGTGGCATTCAGGTCTGGTAGCTGTCGACCCTGTGCCACCATGCCAGCCTAACAATGGTGACCTTAAAGCCTCTTCCAGGAATCAGAGCAACCCTCGAGTCTTGGGGGAGCAGGTGCCTTGTCTGGGGCCTTGATGACTTATGTGTGTTTTTCAACCTCTCCCATTTTTCTGGCTACCTCACCCCCTCCCCCTCTCCTCTCTCCATGGCTGGCCTGTTCTGTTATGACAGCACTAGTGTTTTTATGAGGAAGAAGGGAGGAACCGTAGAACTGGAAAAATAGAAGCAGAAGTTGATTTAAAAGAAGAAAACGTGTCTAAAAGAGAATAGAGATAGAGGTTTAGGGGTGGAGAAAGACGGTGGGGAAGAGAAACAGACTAGAAGGTCAGAGGGAGGAACAAGTGAAGAAAAGCGTGTCTAAAGCAATGAGTCTGGAGATGGAGGTTAGGGCGAGAGATAAGGTGAGGAAGAGAAAAAGAGAACAACAAAGGGAGGGACACAGAGAGAGAATGAGCGTGTCTAAAGGAGTCTAGCGGTGGAGGATAGGGGGAGAGAAAAGGTGAGGAGACAGGAAGGAGGGACACAGAGATAGAATGAGCTTGACTAAAGGGATACAAAGAACGGGGGGGGGGGGGAGAACAGGAGAGGAAAAGAAACAGTCTTCGAGGTCAGAGGGAGGGAAACACAGAGAGAGGGAAAGCACGGTATGAATACGGCAAGTGAGATCGGAGGAAGATGGAGCCATGTGGAGAGAGCGAAGGATACCAGACACACAGAGGTGGAATTTGGCCTCGGAGTGGTCCAGCGGGGAAACGCTGGACGCCAATGGCTGTCCAAAGACCATTGTGATGAGTCACCGTGACGACGTCCAGCACCTCGCTGGACTCCATCATCGGAATAAGAGCGAGCGCTCCAGCCACTGGAGCTCTTTGGAGTGTCCAATAGCAGGAGGGTGCCCAATATTCTGCGTCGGAAGGCTAAGGCAGACATTCCCTGCTTCAGTGAAGTGCAGTTCAGGGGGATTTGGACATCAACCGTTTTGTTTTGGTTTTAGATCTGTGGTCAAATGCATTACGTCTGAACCGAAGCCTTTGCACACTGTAAAGTGGATCAAAGTTGAGACTAGACTCTAAATGTGCATTGTGTAGAATTAAGTGACGGCAGAGTCCAAGTCCAGCGAGAGTGGACTTGGCAGAAATGGAATTTAATCACCATAAGTATGTTTTAATTGGTGTATAATCCCTTGAAACAAGACTTGTTGTGTTTCATCACCTTAGAATGAACCCTTCTTATCTACTTGGAGAGTGGATCATCTTCCACGGAGCCTGCCATGATGCAACACCATGTTTCTACAGTAGCCCAGAACGGACAAAACAGTTCTAGAGAGGACGCGGTTTACATGTGTAATCATAACCGCCGTCTTCCTCGTAAGCTGTGACCTAAAGTATGACAGACTAAATCCAATTTATAAATCTTTCAAGAAACCTCTTCACTTTGCCTTGCCTTGCCTTGCCTTGCCACTTGAGGCTTGGCGCCTCGATGCGGTCGGAGTCCATGACATCATTTTGAAGGTCACTTATGGCCCATCTGGGCCACCATAGCTTCCCCTACGTCGATGGAAAGGGAGTGGTGACGGACTTTGCATCTCAATGCTAGATGTAACTCAATCCTACATACAACCCCTTTAACATGTTAACGTTCAAATCTGTTAAACATGTTGGACTAAACACAAAAGCAAAAAACAAAAATCAACTTTAATGACCTCATTGCATTAATCACTTGGCTGCACAAGTGTGTGACTCATGAACGTCTTCTGGGCCTACTCCCATGGCAGCGCTCTGCCATCTTCCCTTTCCTGTTTGCTTCGAGCGCTTAGTGACCTTCAGCCAATGAATCACACACAGCAAATGGACTCAGGTCAGATGATCTGCTGGACCGCTCAGAGAAGAGTCCGATCTCTGAGCCTGAATAACCCCTTTAGTTCTCCTCACATCAGCGGTGTGTGCCTGGCATCGCATCTCCCAATCAGCTCCATGTAATGCTTCTTTGGGATCTGAGCAGATGTAAGGGGTTTCCTGGGTGTCTCAGAAGGGGTCGTCCAGCTGCTGTTGCGCGGGAGTCACATCATCGATAGTTAACAATGGAGCCCGTTCAAGCGGCAGCGATAGATGCCAAAGCCATGAGGTTCACAGATGAGGTGGAGGAATTGGACCACAGTGCTCTCTCTCTCCTTGAGTCACGCCATCCTTGTGTCTGGGGCTGGTTTCGGGGCTGTTGACTGCATCATAACCACATCCTGTAGGGCGTGCATGACTTCCTGAGAAAGTGCTACTCTTCACTAATGAAATGACACCTTGTGTCTCTTAGGCCACACGTGTGGTTTATTCGTCAGTCTTTTGCTCCCCGTTCTGAATAACCACAATGCCTGACAAATGCAGACGCATAGCTGGTCAAGAAACAGCTAAGCCGTTTATTGTTCAATCATCTACCTATCCATCTCTAATGACATCACACTTGGGAGTCCCCTTCTACAGTGAAATGTGGGTTAGTGGCTGTATCAAAAGTGTTGTCATTTCACAAACGTTGAAGAGGTATTGATGTGAACGCAGTCAGAAATAAACAGAAAGTCAAAAAACGCATTGCCAGATAACTCGGAAAGAATTACGGAATTTTTTGAGAGTAGATCCAAAATACTGTGCAAATATTGTCCAGTATTTGAAAAAAGGAACCACCTTTGTTTTGGTTGAAACAAAACGACGCCAGGTTAAGAGGAGGCCAATGCAAATCTCACATTGTTAGGCAGACGTCAAACAAGATTCCATCAGGTTTATTTCCTTATGCAGTTACCGCTCCAAACGTCGTCATGCTCTTTTGAGGCCGCTACTTTGCATGAATAAACATTTAAACGTTCAAAAGTTTGAAAAAATGGCATCCTGCCAAGGGAGCCGCTGCTCATCAACCGAAGCGTTTCGCCTCCGACAGCCAAGATAAACGGCTAAACAAACAGGTTAATCCCCACTTCTAACAGAGGTATCAGCCAGCCGCCCATGGCCTCGGGACTACCCGGCCTGTTTTCCTAAGGTGGAGCGGGTTATTCTACCTTAATAACCCATTTTCATCAGATAAATAACAACGCGCCGTAGACGTTTGGCACTGAACTTGAAAGCAACTGCAACCGGTTTCTCATGGCAAACGAAAAAGAAGGGGAAGATAAGAAGATTGCATCTGAGTGGTTTGTCGTCAAAGGGAACAAGCTAGCATATCGATGAGGGGATAAAGCTACCTCAAAGTATTCACCGTGATAAAGTGAAGTTGGTAGGTGGGGCATAGTAGTGTAGCGGCTAGGGGGGTTCGCCTCCCCCGACGAAACCATTTGGCTGTGATCTTCAATCCCCCCCCTTCCCTTTCTGCTCCTCAACGACCTGCGTCTGAATACAACGCTAGTCACATGGGACAAAAGCACCTGCTAACCAGCAAAACAATCAACAGCAGGGTAGGTTATAAAAGGGGAGTCGTCCACGCTTATACTCCCGAGACGGACGACTCTCTCATGGTCTTGTCCTGACGTCAACAGGAGGACCGCCGGGCGGCTGAGGCCTGAACCGCCACCTCGCTTCTTCAAATAAACACAAAAGGGGACTAAAGAAGCAGCCGGCAAGCGTCCACAGCAGCGTCCTGTCAAACAAGCCCTGCGGCCGATGTGGGCCAAGGACCCGCTGATTAAAGGATAATAAACAGCGGCTCCGCTGAAACAATGTTAGGGACACCGCGGCGGGCCCTTGCTCTGGGCGCGCCGGGGCGGCACGTGGTTTAAAGGAAGCAGAGAGCAGAGGAACACTGACTGAGCTGGTCCGACGCATCGTAAGACAAACACGTCTCGGCCAACGTTTGGTTTTACGGCACTGCACGGTTCAGACTTTAAAACGGGTTACACCGTTTACAATCCTCCCGTTTTCTTGGTCACTGCTTTAAACGTTCAGCATACACAAGGGTTTATAGTTTAAAATGGTTGTTATTACTATAACACGCTAGATATTGGGTCGGATAGTCAATTGAACGTTGTTGTGTTGCCATCACTGTGAGCCACAATTCATATATAAATCTTCTCATACCAGCCCTGGATTTTCCGTTATTGATTAATATTTTAGATAAATTCCTTGCCTGTACATGTTACATCGTAGCCTGGCTCTGCCCGCCTAAGTACTTCCGCTCAATTTGAATTTCCCTTCAGTACTAGGTCTGGGTCTGCGGTATGTTACTCATTTTCTGCGTCCAATAAGCGAACAGAGGGAGTGGCTGAGAACAATGACGTTGAAGGTGTTTGGTTTCTTTACAGCCTGCGCGCAACGTGATTCCCGGCCAAACGTTAGCGATTGGTTATTGCAGATCCAGAGTGGCACTTGACAGATCCAATAGTTTTAAACTTCAACAGACACCCACCTTCAAGTGAGTTAACGTTTGTCAATTGAGTAGGTCCAGACTCTCTGTAGAAATGAAATGAAGTACGAGAGTGGTAGGACCAGGCTAGTTACATCGGTCTGTGTCTGAGTGAGTTGGAGTAGTGGAGGAAGAGAGAGAGACAGAGACAGAGAGGGGAGAGAAAGAGAGAAAAGATAGGCATAGAAGCTCTTGGAGAGGATAAAGACCAGGAAAGAGCAGAAGTGTGTTATTTGTGAGTTTTTAAATATGAGCGTGAGGGAGAGAGATGGAGTCAAAGAGAAGGAGAAATACCAGGAGTGTTCTAACTGGACAGAAAAACCTGAGAGGCCCAGGCACCCTATCTTTCCCCACACATTTCCAATTGGCCCAGGGCAATTGACCCGCCCAGTGATCTGCCTGTTGGCCAATCATTTGCTTTATTTGGCGAGGCGACTCTTGACAACTATTGTGACAGACTCTTCCTGATTGAGCCTAATTTAGCTCTGATTACACTCCACATATATCACACTCCCTCCCTCCCTCCCTTTTTCTCTTTATCCAAGTCCTTTCCTTTCCCCTGCTCCTACTCTCTTCCTCGCTCCATCCTCTCCCTCTCATTCTCTTTCTGCATCCCTCTCTCCCCTTTCAGGCCTCCCTCCTCCCTCCCTCCCTCCTGCTCTCATCCTCCCACTCGTCCCCAGCACCCCCCCCCCCCCCCCCCCCCCCGTCCCCCCGTCCTCTTCCCCTGCTCACCCACACGAAAACAAGAGGGAAAACATACTCTCACAAATTGAATAATGGGTGGTTTAACATTTGAATAAAAGAGCTAAAAACGGCTCCATAATAAACGCAGGCTGCGGAATTAGCCATTCAGGGCGAGAGAGAGAGAGAGCGAGAGAGATAGACAGTGTGTGAATATAATTGATCTGGCTGGTCTTTCGTGTAATAGCCGACCGAGAGGACGGGGGGAAGGGGGGAAGGGGGTATTATTAAATGATAATTTGTTTGTCTAGTGCAAATCAGGTTACACTAATTATACGATAAAACCGCCACTGAAGAAAAGGGCCCAATGCAACTCAAGCCCATAAAGGGAAAAACCATAAAGAGGAAAAAAAATAAATAATAACAATACCAGCTAAGGGCTTTAGACCATAGACTGTGTATGAAATATTTTAAGAATTTGGATACACAGACTGGGCTGCTGCTGCTGCTGCTGCTGGAGCGTCTGGATGCATGGTTTAGCTCTGAGCTGTCAGGAGCTCTGGCCTCGCAGCTCCCACAGCCTCACCTCACCCGGCGGAATGACCGGCTGTTGAGGCAGGGCTGTTGAGGTAGCCCTTCCACTGTGGTTTCACTGACTAAGCTACAGAAGCTGACGACTTGCTAGGCTATCTTAAGATAGCAACTTTAACGATAGGATAAGATAGGAGATGAGAGGAAGTGAGGGGGGAAGGAGGAGAAGGAGAAGGAGAGGGGTATAGAGGGGGGGAGAGGAGAGGGTGAAAGAGGAAGGGAGGAGACTGGAGGAAAGAAGAGAAGAAGAGAGGAGAGGAGAAGGGAGAAAGGGAAGGTGAAGGAGAGGAGAAAAGCAAGGAGAAATGCAGAGAGGAGCGGGGAAGGAGAGGGGAAGAAAAGAGGAGAGGCAAGGAGAGGAGTGCAGAGGAGAGGATAGGAGAGGGGGGAAGGGGAGAGGAGAGGAGAGAGGAGGCCCACCTGTTCCAGCTTGAATATGTGCTGGTTGAAGTAGTGCTGGAGACGCTCATTGGCAAAGTTGATGCAGAACTGTTCGAAGCTGTTGTTCTCATAGTCCTCGAAGCCAAAGATGTCCAGCACTCCAATGGACAGGATCTGATCATGACACACAGCTCAGATTCACACAACAACAAAAAGGACAATAACAGCAACAACAACAGAAATGGAATCCCCAAATCGAAAAGCCAGTGATCTACAGCGAACTACAGTATATTCCTAAACAAAATAGCATCAAATTATTCACATAATAATTGTGATAATATTGTAATATATCCTGTATAATGACGTGTCATGGTCGATTAAAACCAACATTTTAAGGTTGGTTGATAAACTATATGCAGGGCACTATTTTACTGAGAGAGATAGAAGCTGCATGCACACGTACACACAGAGGAGTTCATAACACACACAAATAAGAATCTCACACACAAATGGATAGAGCCAAACATGCATGTGTACACACACTTATACAGTAACAATAGTTAAAAAAACACACAGACACACACGCACACACACACACTGATAACGGAGCCCACAGGGGGTAAACTGAGCGGGAGCTGGAACAAGAAGCCATCTGCCCCAATGTTATTGGTGCATTTTAAGTGTGTGTATGTGCGTGTGCATGTGTGTGCGTGTGCGTGTGCGTGTGCGTGTGCGTGTGTGTGTCTAGCCCTACCTTGGCGTTGTCCTCCAGGTCCCTGTTGTTGAGCAGCGCATGATTGGTCCGGAACACGATCCAATCAAAGAGGGCGCTGTACAGCGACTTTGCCATAGAGTCTCTCACTGTGCCCGCCTACACACACACAAACACACACCAAACAAACAAGTCATTTTCTGGCCTAATCAAAGCCATATGGTTCTCTGTCTCTCTCTCTCTCTCTCTCTCATCTTTGTAAAACACACATTGATGCAACACACACACACACACACACACAGACACAGACACAGACACAGACACAGACACAGACACAGACACAGACACAGACACAGACACAGACACAGACACAGACACAGACACAGACACACACACACACACACACACACACACACACACACACACACACACACACACACACACATACACATACACATACACACACACACACACACACACACACACACACACACACACACACACACACACACACACAGTAACACTGAATCAGCAAATACGTCCAGTGAAATAGATTATGACATCGCTGCACACCACAACGACCGACCGAGTCAATCTGCAGACCGACCAAACAAAACAATGATTATCAGATCTGGAGCTGTAACCCTTAAACCACGAGGAGGCATTCACTTAGCATCTCATATCCACTGCAGTCACGTAGCACAACGTTCGCAATGCCGTCTGGGTCTGGCCATTTAGCTTCCCCTCTTCCTGTGTGTGTGTGTGTGCGTCTGTCTTTGTTTGTGTGTCTGTGTCTGTCTGTTTGTTTCTGCGGATCAATGTCTTCTTAAAGGACTAATGCACTCTGAGGTTTAATGGACCACCAGCCACAGAGTTATCTGAAAGGACTCTGAAATGGGGACAGGAAATGTGAACAAGAAGATTAGAGTGGCTACTAATGCATTTAGCGCAAGACTTTTCCCTCAGCCTGGGGTTGCTAGTACCAGCGCTGCTGCTGCAGTTGCTGCTGTAGCTACCGCCGCCGCCGCCTGCTAAAACCATCGCTAAGTTCGCAGCATGAAAATGTCAGCAAGCTAGCCACAAGCTAGCATCAAGCTGGGAGTATCAATCAAAGGGAAAATGTACCCAGCGACGTGTCAACGGACTCAAATAATTGCCGGCTAGCTGAAGCACTCAGGCTTCAAGCCTTTTGCTGTGCCCTCGCTTGCCCTGTGTTTCTCTCCTTTTGTTTGTGTTTCTCAGTGTTAAAATGCATTGATTGCAAACACCCGCCAGAGCCAGAGACTTTAAGCGTCTCCCGGCTCAGGAATAGTTTTTTGGACACCTTGTTGAGCCCTGATGCCAAGGCTGTCAAAGAGAGCCCATTATTTTGTCCTAATACGCCACAAGTGAAACAAGCGAGGTTCTCCTCTTCCAGTTATGAAAGGTACCCTAAACAAACATAAAACTGTTACGTGGAGGCTTGGCCGCAATAGGATCTACTTATATTGGCAGCGGCGACGGTGTTACAAGGCAGGGATCGCTAAAAGGGAGCAGAGGGAGATGAAATCTCCAGCCAAGGTCAGGGGCTCCCAGATAATGACCCCCGCTGTGGGGCCCTAGTTGGAAGCGTCTCGGAACAAAGACCTCCTGTACCCACACACAACAAGAGCAGAGAATTTTGTGGGAAAACCAACAATAAACCCCACAAGGACCAAAGCTATCTTCACACAGTGTCGCTATTGTGGCAGGCTGTAAGCCTACAGATCAGTAGGAGTACTTTGTTTATTAAAAGCCCAAAAGGCAAATTGGGCACTATTTTCTGAGTAAAACCGTGGAAACTTTATTGAACCTCTTGATGTCAACAGTTGATGTCACGAGACTTCATTGTCAATTGCCTCAGGTGTTGTTAATTTACAAGGTAGAGTGCGCTGAGCGTTGTTTGATTCTGTGAAATATTATTTCATCCTATATCGATGTATTTTCCAATGTTTCATAATGTTTTCTTAACCTGTCAGTGCATGAGTGAAAATTACGTCTCAGAGTGGACCAAGGAGATACAAAAGGGGGCAGCTATCTTTGGCAGACCTTGTGATCACAGAGTTTAGGCTGGGGTGATTAGTTAAAAAACAGGAGTTTAACACCTGCCGTGATTTATTTATTGTCTGTGATATTTTTAGTGGGAACACGTGTAGACCAACGCCGTAGCCTGCAGCTCCCGAGGTTGCGTAAGATACCATGAATAATAGAGTTTTGTTTTCCAAAAGAAAAGGAGTTAGCGTGAGCCTCGGGGGGGAGTTGAGCCGGTGGTTTTGGCCTCATGGCCTTGAGTGCGGATCTAGTAGCGTCTTGCCAATGAGGCTGCTCATCAAGTTACTGCTATTGAGTCACTAAAGAGAGGCCTTAATCTGAACTGACGGGCTGACTACGACAGCAGGGGGGGGGTTCACTGGAAACCGTATTATTGTTTTTTTTTACTTCAATCAGAACCACTGCCAATCCAGGTCTGAGGTCTGCATGGCTTGTTTAGAGAAACTGTTGTTCACAGAATCACTTTATCATTATAATACTTCTTTACCCCCCAGGGCATCTTTTACTCTCTCTCTCTCTCTCTCCGTCTTTCCTGCTAGACTTCATTCGGCAAATTTTATTTAATTAATCTTTCATATTCTACAACACTCCCCCCTCACAGTTTCTCGTTAAATGCAGCTTGTTTGTGCTTGTTATTCTAGTGAATCTGTGTATGTGTGCACTTAAGTATGTGCATGATGATGTATATTCATGCGTGTGGGTTTCTGTGTGCCTGAGTGAGAAAGTATGAGCGAGTGTGTGTGTCTGTGTGTGTGAAAGAATGTATGAGCCTGTGGGTCAGTGTGTGAATGTATGAGCCTGTGTGCATGTGTATATGTGTGTGTGCGTGTTGTGACATTGTCTGTAAGAGTAAAGGGCACTTCTTCTCAATTTCCCTAGAGTCTGACATCATCCATGCTTGCATGTTTGGCACATTCCTATGCGACAGTGCGCCAAGGCAATGTGTTGTGCCCGAGGTTTCTGCACCAACCCCTGCTCTGTATTTATCCATAGGACATTTCCTGACTGGTTCTGTCAGGATAGTCCTGTCTGAAGAACACTGTACTACAATAACAGGACATATATGAGGCTTTTTCCTCCCTGTTTTCTCTCTCTCTCTCTCTCTCTCTCTCTCTCTCTCTCTCTCTCTCTCTCTCTCTCTCTCTCTCTCTCTCTCTCTCTCTCTCTCTCTCTCTCTCTCTCTCTCTCTCAGAGAGGAGGGCGGGTCAATCTGTCCCTGAGGGTACACAACAGGGGATTTCCTTTGCATTTCCCTTCCCTTCATATCACTCCTCCATCCTCAGCCATACTATTCGGTTATGTTTTCCCCTTTTCTTTGTCATTGAGGAGATTTTCATGGATGTTTTTTTCTTCTCATCCTTACTCCCCCTCCCCCCACGGTGTGTGTGTGTGTGTGTGTGTGTGTGTGTGTGTGTGTGTGTGTGTGTGTGTGTGTGTGTGTGTGTGTGTGTGTGTGTGTGTGTGTGTGTGTGTTTATGTTCAAAGCCACAGGATAAGGTTCCTAATCGCTCTGTCTGAGACAGAGATTGAGTGAGGGTGAGAGACAGAGAGACAGAGAGACAGAGAGAGAGAGAGAGAGAGAGAGAGAGAGAGAGAGAGAGAGAGAGAGAGAGAGAGAGAGAGAGAGAGAGACAGATGGAGAGAGAGAGGGACATGGACAGGGAGAGAGAGCGACAGAGAGAGAGAGGGACAGAGAGAGAGGGGGACAGAGAGAGAGGGGGACAGGGAGAGAGAGAAAGATAGCCAGAGTAAGACAGCTAGTGGGGCAGATTCTGGCTCCTGCACCGTGTAATCGAGTGGACGCTGCACATTCTGGAACTGAAACCACATTACTTGAAGGATGGGTATGTGTGTGAGTGTGAGTGTGTCTGTATTTCTTTGTGTATCTGTTTATGTGTGTGTGTGTGTGTGTGTGTGTGTGTGTGTGTGTGTGTGTGTGTGTGTGTGTGTGTGTGTGTGTGTGTGTGTGTGTGTGTGTGTGTGTGTGTGTGTGTTCCGTCTGTAAATGTGTTTGTGTGTGTATGCATGTTTGCGTGTGTGTGTGTATGGGAAACTAACAACCAATAAATGCTCCTTGATGACTTTTGCTGGGAAACACTTTAGACAAAAGCGTCTCAATTACCTAATACTATAATTGATTGGATCTTTTGAAGATTCTCTACTGTCTGTTTCTAAGTGCTCCATAAAACACTTTCCTCACAACCAGAAGAAGAAAGACCTTCAGAAGTCCAGCCCTTCACCTGGAAGAGCCAGTGACATCACCGAAGAACCAAATCTAGGTCAACCTGAGGCATCGCCACGGCGACATGTCTGCTGACTGCCAGCAGCACCGTTGGGTCCTATCTCCACGTTACCGTGGCGCCCAGGACGACTGCCATCGGCTGCGTGTCTTGACGGCAGAAGGGAAGCGAAAATCCCTTCAGAATATTGTGTAAATAAAGGGGGCTCGGCTCATGCCCCCCCCCCCCCCCCCTGCACTCACACAAACACTCACACATCTGGCGCGCACATGGAAACAAACAAACACACACACACATGTGCCCACTCATAAAAGCCTCAGGGTCTGCCGCAGCTGTTCTTGATGGGAAACAGGATGTGACTAACCAAAGAAAACTTCAAAATAAGAGTCCTTCAGAGGGAAGGCACTGTGCTGAGGAAGTTGGCTTGCGTTCATCCACTGTCGACTTCGGGGCGTTGCACCACCCAACAACTCCCCAAACATCTGGCAGCCACTGCCAGGAATTTGTGATAAAATTCTCTTCAAAATAAGAGTCCCTTCAGTTGGGTGAAAACCCTGCCTTGAGGTAGACGACCAGCGTCTTGATCGCCTCCTCACCCCCCTGGCACCCATGTGACCCTCACCTCAGCCAGCTTGTAGGGGACGATGAGCCGGTCTCCCACGGTCACCGTCTTCCTGGTGGTCAGCGCCTCCAGCAGCACCTCCTCCTTTACCTGGACCCAGCAGGAGACGCACAGGAGGAGAGGGTTAGGAGGAGGAGGAGGAGGATGTGTACATAAACGGTGGGCGAGGATAGGCTCTTAATAATACTAACTATTGAACACTGTCAAATACTATTATTATACCAAGAGTCAGGAGTCAAAACCACTCTTTATCGAAACATTAACATGACATAACACACATTCACACACACAAACAAACCACTGTACGCACACATACACACACAGACACACACACATGATCCTGAGCTTGGCTAGAAGCCCACCTCGTCCACAGTGGGTGAGGCAGATGTCAGTGCCCACCCACATCACACACCACACCCCACCAACATGGGAGTGGATCAAACAGCTGCCATTGAGATCCCAGTGAGCTGTCTGATTGTGTGTGTGTGTGTGTGTGTGTGTGTGTGTGTGTGTGTGTGTGTGTGTGTGTGTGTGTGTGTGTGTGTGTGTGTGTGTGTGTGTGTGTGTGTGTGTGTGTGTGTGTGTGTGACCGTGTCTATCTTTGTCTCAGCATATCAGTGCCATGCTGTGAGGGGCAGCGGCTGAATTCACTGAACACTCAGTAAGTGGGTCTATTCCCGTCCCCCGCCTCCTCTGTTAAGCCTCTGTGGTGAGCAGGGAGAGGTTGCCCGCGCTGGGAAGTACATGGATGTGTGTGGGTATGTGCACGGGGATGTGTGTGTGTGGTTCTGTGTGTGCATGCGGATGTGTGTGTGTGTGCCTGCGTCTGATGTGTAAGTGTATGTGTCTGCGTGTGTGTGTGTGTGTGTCTGCGTGTGTGCGTGTGTGTGTGTGTGTGTGTGTGTGTGTGTGTGTGTGTGTGTGTGTGTGTGTGCATGCTTTAGTGTCTGTGAGGGCTCTAGCATTATCAGAATGAATTTCACACTGCCTAGTAATCCTATAACAGAGTTACACAGCTCTTAGTTCTGAGGTTGTGATTGGTCTTTAGCCAGCACCACAGACATATTATTATTTATCACCCGGTAACATGCAGAGGTTTTATGAGAGAGGGAGAGCAAGAGTAAGAGGGAGAGGGAGAGAGAGAGGGAGAGTGAGAGGTGAGAGAGCGAGCGAGAGAGAGAGCGCGGGAGAGGGCGAGAGAGAGCGAGCGCGTGAGAGAGCGAGGGAGCGAGAGACACTTCTGCGACAACATAAATTCTGAAATCAAATCCCTCATTACCCTAAATGTGTAACGGTTACATCGGAGGGCGGAGACAAGCATGTCTGTCCTATCGTCCTTTCACCCTTCATGCTCACGGTCCCCTGTCAGAAACACTTGCCCTGACCGCTGTAAGCCTCACCCCCTCCGTCTAGAGGCCCCAGTCTGTCAACCCTTCATCCTGCTGCGCTAGAGTCACTTCCTCTTCCTGATCAGCCCGCACAGGAAGCAGGAAGTGGCTACTCAATAGCCTGACCACAACCGCTGAGTCACGTATCAATACACACACGCCCTGATCGCCTCGTGAGGTGGTGTAAAATTGTGCAATAGTTCTAGTGTATCATCATCCTCAACTGCTGTTGCGTTCTCGCTAGTGGGGTAATCATTATTTACAACCGACTATGTTATTTATCGCTACCCAAAATGACCCTAATAGATTAAACTAACAATAACTATAACATTACCAACACGAATGCGAGACAATTAGTTAATTGATTCCCATTAGTGGAGGCAGACCGACCCAGATTAATGAGTTGACAACTGAGCCGCTGAGATCTGGTTTTATAGTCTAGAGTTACTGCGCCAGTATCTGAGCTGGAAGCCCATCATAGTGTTGTGGATCCTGTAGTAATACAAGTAAATGTGTAGGCAGAATACAATGGTAAGTAAATTTAGAGAATTAAGTAGGTAAGTAAGTAAGGAAATAAGTAATTAAGTAAGTAAGCATGTATGTAACTAAGTAAGTAAGTGAGTAAGGAAGTGAGTAGTTAAGGGATACAAATAATGGGGGAGGAAGACTTATGCCTATTATACTCCTAAACAAATTACTGCTTGCCTCCCTTTATTAAGAAATCCTGTCATTCTTTGTCTTCAATGGGTTGAAAAACTGGTTCCCCGACTGATCATATAATGGTACAAGGAATTCCTCAGGATGTCTGAAACCAAATCAAGGCTTTAAAAATAGCCTGGATACACAAACAGCACTTTGTGGAAGATCTGGACGTCAGGGACAGATGTTCTGGACTTGAAGGACAGCTTCAGCTTTTTGTGTCACCACAAGCTGTGGCGTGTCAAGAAAACCCCCTCACTTGACGAGTTTGTTCATCCGACCACACACACACCCGTACCCACACACCCGTACCCGTACCCACACCCACACCCACACACACACACACACAACAAACAAAGCTGCATTTATTTATCTTGGTAAAATAATTCGCCAAAGTCACTTTGGATAAAAGTGACTCATTTACGGTTTAATAGAAAACTTAATCAATAGGACTTTCAATCTCTCAAAGTATAAAACAAATCTTCAGCACTTTATTTTAGAAAAGTTCATTAGGTTTAAAACCATACCAAAACCAAATGGTGATGGATACCTTAAAGATGGCATCGGGTTTATGCAGAAAGGCTTGAGTCTGCGGAGAAAACGTCTGCTGCAATCCCTCACGTTGATTATCCCTCGATATATCCCAGATATTAGGTTTCAGCAAAAACAATCACAAGCATTAAAAGGTCTGCTGCGACTGCGTCTCAAACCCAGTGCACCTTGAGATGCATACCGCCGGCCTTGATTGTGCAACTGCAACGCGATGCCCAAACAAAACCAATACCATTATTAGACTCTGGAGCCCCTGATTGGCCCTCTCTGCACGGCGTCAGAAAGCCAAGAAAAGCATTCTGCGTTTCACTTAAACACACGGTCGATAAGACGCCCCGTGAATGATACGATAAGCATTCTCACTGGTCCGAGCCAGTTAAAGTAATACCGATGGAACTCAATACTTTATACTTTTGAAACCACCACCTCAAAAAACGTTTAAAACCAGGAGATGGCGGTGGTTGGAATATGCCGTGTCAGCACATTCATCCGTCGAGCCCCCCCCCCGCTGCCTTCCCCGGACCCCGTCCCGCGTGCCGCCCCGTCTCACCTCCAGCAGCTCAGACACGATGGGCAGGACCTCCGGGTTGCAGATGTCGATGGAGTCGTCTCTGTACGTCTTCTTCTTGTACCGGATGTTCCCCAGCAGGAGGATGGCCGACAGCAGCGAGAAGATCCTTCGAAGGAAACCAAAAAAAACCTTAGACTGAAATCGTACATTTAGCAAACGGAACTCCCATTTACATATACATTTAGGGCATTTAGCCGACGCTTTTATCAAAAGCGAATTACAAAGAGTACATTTGTCAGAAGACGGAGAATGGAGAAACAATGCATCGCAATATATCACTTACACAGTGAGGTTGAAAATAAACAAAGCATGCAATCAAAGTCGGAGGAGTGGCTACAAAACAACAGTCAAAGGGTTGCGCTGATTCTGAAATACAAGGTTAGTATTTGTCGTTTTTTGTATGTGTAGCTGGGATGATTCCATGTCAGGTATCTAAAGGGGGGGGGGGGTCTGGTCCCCAATGCCGTGCTCTAAGGTCCCAGTGGGAGGGGCAAGGGATTGTGAGAACTCTGTGGCTTTGATTGCGCTTTGTGAACCTTAGGGAGACAGAGGTACCAGGTAAGGACTTACTGTTTCCTCGTAGCAGGCAGGAAGCCCACCATCTCCATGGCCAGCTGGAGTCTCTCAAAGTCGTGCTTCAAGTCCTCCCCTTCCACTGTGAAGCAGTCCTACTCCACACGCACACACACACACACACGCACACATACAAAAGGGGAAAAGACTTTGTAAGAAAGAGAGAGGGATAACCACAAGGATCGGCATTTGAAAGCCGTCACTACACCTTTACCTAGCTGCTGTTTGATCCCTTCCTCACAACAGAGGGACTCCTGGCTCTTAACATTACGGTGTCAGTGCAGGAGCAGAGAGGACGCTTAAAGATGATTGGTTAAGTGGCTAATTAAGTCATCGCATGTGGCCGACGTGCCTGTCCGGTAGCGTTAAGCGTGAGAGAGTCTCTGTGTGTGTTTCCAGGCCCTCTGGTCAGCCAGTGTGCCTCAGTAAAAACTGTAATTAGCGCATACCGACGGGGCCAGAGAGGACACAGTATCCCATAATAATCCTCCAGGCCGTGTATCAGTTCCATATACTCTCTCTGAGCCTTCACCGACACTGCTCTTCCCTCACTTTCTGTTTTTCCTTCGGCGTTCCGACTTGCCGCGGAGCAGCGAGGCCAAATGCCTGCGTTACTCCCGCACGTTTGTCCAGCAGCAGCAATGTGAAGGTGGGGATAAGGTGGGGATGTGGTGGGGGTGGGTGGAGTAGAGAGAGGGGTCTGTGGGTGGTGGTGGTGGTGGTGGAGGTGGTGATGGTGGTTCTCGGGGAAACTCCAGAAGTACAGGTAGTTCTTCGGAGAAATTGCTGATTTCAATTTTGTTCAAACCATGTGCCAAGTGGCTTCAAAAGATTTTGAGAAGTAAGTGCGGAGAATACTTGGCTGAGGGGCTCCGATGCCAGAGGAAACTGCAGTGCAGGACGTGGTCGGGAACTATATAAGGACACACTGTGACCCTGACACAGAAAATAAGATTCCTCTCAGCAGAAGAGGAATCCTAAACTTGCACTTAAAAATAACACTTAGCATTGTGTAGCATTTTATCCTAGCTTCTCTGTTGTATACGGGGAACGGTTTAACCTAACAATTCTTAGTGCTTGGCACTTGGTTCTATGAACATCCTTACTGTACTGACAGCGAAATATTGTTTATCTTTCTTCTGACAAATGTCCTTATGTAAGTCGCTTTGGATAAAGCGTCTGCTAAATGCCCTAATGTAACCTGGGCCTGAACATAAGCCCAGCCTATGTTGAGGCTGGGCTAAAATGTGTTTTTATCGTAATGTATTCACAGTAACTCACAGTAAGCGTCACTCACGCGAAGCATATCTGAGAATGCAGATGATGGTGTTACACATTTGAAAAGCACATTGATACGCACAAATCAAATCAAAACGTGCCAGAGTGAGTCAAGCCAAGGCTCAGCAATCAGTCACCTCAACCAAAACCAAACAAAAGGCCAAACCAAAGTGATTGCTGTGTTGTGCCTTCAGTTCTCCACCAAGCCAACAAGCAAACAAAACAACACATTGTCGCAAAGGAAATGATACGATCGCTCTGCCATCGCTCCACGGCCGACGAAAGCACTGCAGACAGACACATCTGAACCGGCCACACGGTGCACACAACCGACGCCCCGGCAGACAAACAGATCCCAGAGCTGCACACGCCAAACACAAACATCCCCAACGTAATGCCTGGTGTTTGGGATCACAGGTTATAATTAGAATGGGATCTATTCTGGGATGCGCGATACCAGACATTACTACTGGCATCTGTATAAACACGTCTCCGTCGTAAAACGTCCTATGTATGGAGGCTTGGCCTGCTGAGAGGTCAAAGGTTAAAAAGGCCCCCGGGGTTGGTCAAATGCCCAGACAGCTGTCAAGGATTGCTAGACTGCCTCTCTGTGTGTGTGTGTGTGTGTGTGTGTGTGTGTGTGTGTGTGTGTGTGTGTGTGTGTGTGTGTGTGTGTGTGTGTGTGTGTGTGTGTGTGTGTGTGTGTGTGTGTGTGTGTGTTTCTCTCTGCTCATGTCAGAGAGTTGCCTAAGATGGTGACATCATGTCGTTGGAGTTAGGGGTCACCCAGGGATGAGGTCACAGCTTGACCCCCCCCCCCTTGTTGAACTGAGCTTTACTGAGTCCAGTTAAAAAAAAACACATGGCAAACTGAGGGACAGGAGAACTTGTGTGTGTGTGTTTGTGGTTCTGAGTGTGCATCTGTGTGTGTGTCTGTGTGCATTTGTCTGTGTCTCTGTGTGTGTGTGTGTGTGTGTGTGTGTGTGTGTGTGTGTGTGTGTGTGTGTGTGTGTGTGTGTGTGTGTGTGTGTGTGTGTGTGTGTGTGTGTGTGTGTGTGTGTGTGTGTGTGCCTGTGCGTCTGTGTCAGTGAGTGAGTGAGTGAGTAAATGTGTATGTGTGTCATTACATAATGTTTTGAAACAGTGATTTAAGGCTTTGAGAATCGAAGTAAAAGGAAGCAGTCCCAGAGCTGAGGCCTGTGCAATCTAGTAGGTGTGTTGTAGAGTCAGGGGGGGTGTAGTACACACACCTACTGCAGGGGGGTACCCCTTCTGTTAGACCCTTTATCAAACCTGATCCACCAGACATTACTCACGGCATGTGAAGGCTTGCCAGACAGTGATGGCTTCAAGACCCAAGACACACACACCCACACACAGCCATAAAACTGCACGCACAAACACGCACACGCGCACACACAAACAAAGCATTACATGTGGACACACACACACACACACACACACACACACACACACACACACACACACACACACACACACACACACACACACACACACACACACACACATACGTACATATCGATTACACACCTTTGCGATAGTTCAGGTCTTTCAAAAGCCAATTCACATTTTAAAGGGTAATTTTAAGGTGTGCTTATAAATATAAATTCACTTAAATATATATATTCCTAGTTCTCTACTTACAAAGGTATAATGGACACAACAGGGATTTCCATGGATTTCTTATTTTCTCCTCATAGGTGTTGATGACACAGTATATTATCAACACACCCAGGTAACTGACAGAATTTAGCCAATTACAAAGAAGCAGGAGATGGAAACCAAAATAAACTGCAGTAACCCCTCTTTCACCAGAGATGGTGCTGTTCCTCTGTGGTTTGAAATCTGATTTACAATACAAGTTAATGTATAAATCTAATACATTTAACGATATCGGTAAAACAATTATCAATGTTAACTCTAACAATGCTATTGGCTTTAAAAACTCCTGAACGTTAACAGAAGACAGCTTGATGCCAGCTCCCAGTTTAATGCATCCAAAAAATAAGCCTTTGTTTAAAGGGAATCAGATCTTTGTATGAACTGATGTTATTTCGTAAGCACAGATACCAGTAGCTTGGGGCAAGCAGTAATTCAATGACAAAAGCTAGCATGACAGAAAACAATTTAACTGTTAACAGTTAACATGTCTAATTGCAAATACATAATTTTGCAGTAATTATGATAATGTAGACTATATTTTAGATGGAGGAAAGTCCCAAGTATTCATATTCAAAGAACACTTTATCCCTTTAATCCTCACAGCGAATGCAATATTCGGAGAGCAGATTGCATCATTGGAAAGCAACGGAGAGGCATCGCAATAGGTCAGCACCCTCTTCACCCACACACTGGTACACACGGCTTCGGAGCGGGGAGGAAATGTGTTGACAGGACAAGACCATGACTGAACACAGCACCGAAAGCCCGGGGGCAGACACACACAAGCGCACACATACGGGCCTGGACACACACACACAACACGATACTATACTGACCAGCTCGCTTTCATAGTAATTGTCCCAGTGGAGTTTGTTTGATTTCTTTGTCATCTGGAAGCAAGGTAGAGCAAGTTAGAAGAAGATTAAAATACCACATTGATAAAATCCTCACACACACACACACACACATACACACACACACACACACACGCACGCACGCACACACACACATCCACCTAGTCCAGTCATGACTGACTCCACTCGGCTGGGACCTCATCAGGCAGGATGTTGAATGACACAACCTGGTTGGAATGGTCCTGATTGAAAGACAGAACCACTCTGATGATGAAAGGCTGCTGGCTCCTTAAAGAGGTAGGGCGGTGACACACAGGAAGGCTTAACGAGGGGTAAACAGCAACACACACACACACAAACACACACACACAGACACACAGAGACGGGTGGACGGACAGACAGACAGACAGAACGTAGGACAAGCAGACAGACAGACAGGAAACCTTGGGCGTCGGACTGAATAGAAAAATATATAAATCCTAATAATGGAACAGTGAAGTATTGAAAATCTTCATAGAGTCTGCGTGCGTGCGTGTGTGTGTGCGTGTGTGTACGTGTGTGTATATGAGTGTGTGTTTGTCCCATCAACGCAACCGCTAAACAAAAGCATGCATGGCTTTCACTTTTTCCTAAATCAGTCACCCTGATTACACTCAGCATCTTCTATTGCCATGGAAACAGGGCCGCATGGTAACACGCAGCGTGTGTGTGTTTGTGGGGGGGGGGGGGGGGGGGGGGGGGGGGATTGTTGTTATGAGGATTAAGGAATGGCCCACATTGTTACTATAGGAAGGAAGCGAGGAACAAAATAAGGGGCAGTGTGTTCTTTTGGGCTTTCTCCCTGGCGTCCCCAGATGGGAGGAGGGGCATTGGACCCTCATCTCATCTGGTGCCAATGAACACAGATGCACACCACCGAGCGAGCACACACATACAGGAAGGCAGACACACAACATCATCTCTCTCTCTCTCTCTCTCTCTCTCTCTCTCTCTCTCTCTCTCTCTCTCTCTCTCTGCTCTCTCTCTCTCTCTCTCTCTCTCTCTCTCTCTCTCTCTCTCTCTCTCTCTCTCTCTCTCTCTCTCTCTCTCTCTCTCTCTCTCTCTCTCTCTCTCTCTCTCTCTCTCCCCCCCTCTCCCTCTCCCTCCCTCTCCCTCTCCCTCTCCCCCTCTGATAAAAACACACAATCATGCACTCATCCCTTTTCACACACTAATTAACAAACAGAAAAAGGTAAACCACCAACCCACACACATAGACATACGCACAGTTGGGCAAACTTGAACACACACACATAGACTGATGCAATCAGTTGCACGTTAGGGTACAAAGGGAATCGCTCTACTTTCGGCAGGAGGAGGAGGAGGAGGAGAGGGAGGAGGATTGTGTGTGTGTGCATGTGTTGTGTACCTGGTTGAGGTAGTGGTACTCTTCCGGTTGCAGCAGATGAAAGGTCTTCCTTTCCTCCTCACTCGCTCCCGCCAACAAGTAGTAAAATACATGGTAGTTCCTATGAGAGAGACACACACACACACACACACACACACACACACACACACACACACACACACACACACACACACACACACACACACACACACACACACACACACACACACACACACACACACACACACATATATAAAACAGCAGGAATCCATAGTGGACAGAGGTTAGGTCTGTTGAATATCTTCAGGAAGACATAATTGTAGACCTTCATTATTATAGCGTATCCAAGACAATGTGATGCGTATTTGTTTAAAACGACGTCTAACGAAGAGTGAGAAGAGTGCTACTCCTTCCAATTACCTTAGCCTATTTTCCTTTTAGAGCCTAAATCTTTGCTAGGCTATGGATATGTCACACCCTGGACGTGTGTTCCCCGGGTCTAACAAAGAAGAGCAGTGTGCGCTGGGGGGGGCTGGAGCCGACGGAATGTATGATTAGCCGTGACAAAGGCTGTGGTCTCGGCCAGCCGGGTACAGTGTGTAATTTTGTTACTGTAAGGGGTCTGCGTACGAATGCTAACACATGCTAACACACACTAGCTAGCACACACACACACACACACACACACACACACACACACACACACACACACACACACACACACACACACACACACACACACACACACACACACACACACACACACACACACACACACACTGGGCAGTGGACAGAATGAATACTGCGGTGGAGGGTTAGAAACCCCTGGGGTGGAAAGTTAGGCCGTAATGTGATTTTTGGTGTTTGAATAGCGAGGGTATGGACAACGTTAAATGTTTTTTTTTGTATTTGTTCTACATGATGGATATTTACACAATCTTGTTACAAGAGTGGGAAAAATGGGAACAAATATTATCGACAGGAATTCTGCAACGAGCCCACATGCCCTTGGTTAGGTCTTCGGCAATTTGTTGATGTCAACATTTTTACGTTGACGCAGTAAATGTGTCGGCAAATCTGATTTGTTTTCATATTTTTGCGAGCTTGTTTTCCATCTACATGAGGAAACACTCCCGACCGCTGCCAAAGAAAAGAATGTCTTTGACCAAACCAAAGCTAAACTGTCACTTAGCTACCTCTAGCACGCAACGATGCTACGTGTGCGTTTATTTGTGTGTTTTCTTCTGTGTGTGTGTCAGTGTTTTTGTGTGCGTCCTGAAAATAAAAGTAATACAAAATATTTGGGTCTATCATCAGCACATCACCATATTTTTGCTTACATTGGTAAATGAGTTTGAGATTGTACCCGGGGCAGTGCCGGTCTTCATGTACGCTTGCAGAGAAATAGGGCATATATCATATTTGGGATTATCATAAGTGTATTTTTGCTTACATTTGCTAAATGTGTATTTAGACTGTGCCCTTGGGAGTGTGTGTCTGTGGACTGTGTGTGTGCATCCGTGTGTGTGTGTGTGTCTGTCTCAGTGTGTGCGTGAATCTGTATGTGTGTGTGTATATATGTGTGTGCGTGAATCTGTATGTGTGTATATGTGTGTGTGTGTGTGTGTGTGTGTGTGTGTGTGTGTGTGTGTGTGTGTGTGTGTGTGTGTGTGTGTGTGTGTGTGTGTGTGTGTGTGTGTGTGTGTGTGTGTGTGTGCGCGCATCTATGTAGATGTGTGTGTTTGAATGTGTGTGTCTGTATTGGCCACTTTGCGTCTGAGCGTGTGCATGAGTGCGTGTCTATTTGCATGCCCTTGTGTGTGTGTGTTTGTGGAATGTCGGGCCCTAGAGTGATAGGCTGCAACATTATTCTGGATGGAAACCTGATGCCTTCTCCGCAGGAGGAGACATAATGGACCAGAGTGTCTGGTTCCAGAGGAAGCCAGCCCCTGACCAGAGCGGTAAAGGGACTAGACTCCCCGCCTAATACCCGAGGACCAATAAAAACATGCGTACATCTTTATTTAGACCTTTGCATGCTCCATCAGCATTAAATGCTTTTTTGAAAGGGCCCCTATTGGTCCCCAGTTGGTACAGTCCACTGGGTGTGCTGGTAAGTAGATCGATCCATCACCCATCTGGTTGGACACTCCCATGTGTGATGTCACTAGAGGGTTGTCGATTCTGCAATGGCTTTTAATGGCTAATCCGTGTCCCGCCTGGTGGTAAAATAGCAGCCCTTTAAAAAAACAGCTCCCTGTACTCTGTAACCTGACGAGGCTTTGGAGGTGCAACAACGAAATCGACAGCAACACGGAAATGACACGCAAATTGTAAACAGGATGGAAAGCTACTGAGCGGTCTCTTCAATATCTGCTAGCGAACATGACTAAATACATCCAGTATATGCCATTTGGAGGATGCTTTAACTGATCACCTAAGAGCAGGACTCACTTGTTCAGAGTTCACCTGGACCCCTGTTGCACACCTATTGTATGTTGCATGTCCTAACACTTAAAACTAGTACTTAACGTCGTTTCTATGAACATATTTACTGTACCAACAGTGATATATATATATATTGTTTCTCTTTCTTGCGACTCATATACTCGTTGTAAATCGCATTGGATAAAAGGATCTACTAAATGCCGTAAAAAAAGTCCCAGGATATGGGTGGTCACAGTGGGGAATCAAATCTTTAACACAGTGGCAGTGTGTATACCTTTGCTCCACCTCGTGTTAGACAGGACCACATTGAGCTGTACTGGACTATGTTGGACGTCTGTGCTCTCAGGAGACTGAATCAACCGTGTCATTCAGTCGCATTTGTGTGTTCAGTGCATCATTAATAGCTTTCTGTGTTACCGGCTCCTATACGATCAAATTAGACTCAAACACGATGCAATTAGAGCTCATGATTGGATAATGAGTTAATCATTTCCTGGACGTGTTCTGCCGATGGAGCCTCACACTGCTATTCTGAGTGAGTCCCCACACTGTGCGGCGCGGGGAGGGGGGTGTGTGCCTGATGTCTGGCCTGATTTGTGGCCTGATGTCTGGGCGTGCTCCCATGCTGCGGTCACTGGGTCACTGGGTCTCAGGACCTGGGTTGGGGGGGTCAGTTCTCACCTCTCGTTGTGCTCCTGGTAAACCAGACGGGACTTCTCCAGCAAGTACTTCTCCACGTAGGCCCTGTAAACACAACCCCATCACGCACACACACACACACACACACACACACACACACACACACACACACACACACACACACACACACACACACACACACACACACACGTGAGAGAGGCTCAGGACCTGGGGAAGTTCTCATTGGCCAGAGAGACTGCCAGGTGTTCAGTGAAGAAACAAACAGGAACCAGAGACGAGAAGGCAGACATCCTAGCCCACACCACTCAGTACAGCACCATATGGTTCTATTGTTGTTCTCAATATATGTATGTCACAGCAGGACATGCCTTTTTCTTTGCACATTAACCACTGCGAAGATCTTTCTAATAACGTTTTTGAATCGTATCTATTTTGTATCTACTACAGTTGATTCTATTAGTTTAATGTGGGTGTTCCAAATTGTGTCCTTATCATTGTTCGTATTCTTATAGTAAATTCCTGTTCTTATCTTCACATGTTTGTGTGTGCGCTGCATGTGTGTGTGTGTGCGCTGCTCACCCTCGGACAGTTCCACTCTCCTGGTAGTTGACCTGGATGAACTTCCCGAAGCGGCTGGAGTTGTTGTTGTGGGCCGTCTTGGCGTTCCCGAAGGCCTGGGCACGAGAGAAGACAAGAAGAAAGGTTCACCTCGAGGTCAGAGGTCACAGAGAAACAGACAATATCTCCCGTACACAACGCAGGTTGGAACTCAGCTACTGGCTGAGGATCACTAGCCAAGAGGAGAGGAGAGGAGAGGAGGGGGGAGGAGAGGAGAGGAGAGGAAAGGAAAGGGAGAGGAGAGAAAAGGAGAGGAGAGGAGGGAAGAGGAGAGAGGAGAGGAGGGAAGAGGAGAGGAGGGGGAGGAGAGGGGAGGAGAGAGGAGAGGAAAGGAGAGAAGAGATTAGAAGAGAATAGAAGAGGAGAGGGGAGGAGAGAGGAGAGGAGAGGAGAGGAGAGGAGAGGAGAGGAGAGGAGAGGAGAGGAGAGGAGAGGAGAGGAGAGGAGAGAGGACAGAGGGGAGGATAGGGAGATGAGAGAAAAGGAGAGAGGAGAGGAGAGGAGAGAGGAGGAAATGGAAGAGAGTTAAAAAGATGAAAGGAAGAGGGATAGTAGAGGTAAAAGATGGGGAGTCATAGGGGAGAGGAGCGGTAGCGAAGTGGAGGGAAGAGAAGAGAAGAGGGAGAAGAGAGGAGATGAAAGGAAAGGTAAGGAGAGAAAGAGGCAAATTAGAGGGAGGGGGAGAGGAGAGCAAGAAAACACTGCCTGAAGTGCAACTCATCCATCCCACACGGAAATGGAAACCGCGATTCTGCGAAGGTTTTTCAACTGCGATCATTTTCCTGAAAATAAGTCCCCAGGTCTCTACTGCCCACCTTAGCACGAGTCTAAGAAGAATGCTCACTTCCTGGATGGGATGCGCGGGTGGCGTGCACTCAGCTCTGGTGGAACGCTGTCACCGGCGATCATATCAGGACGAGACCGACAGCAGACGGACAGACACCCCGTGAGTGATAATCACACGACTTAGAGCCACAACCACTAGGGGAAGCAGCCAGCCAGGAAGGCTAAATTAAATGCGTGTCTGTGTGCGTGTGTGTTTTCGGTTCTCACAGGTGTTTGTACCGTGGTGGGTTTGCTTGCTCCTGTGGTTTGTGTGTCTGTGTCTGTGTCTGTGTCTGTGTCTGTGTGTGTGTGTGTGTGTGTGCGTGCATGCGTGTGCTTGATTTTATATAATAAGTGATAAGTGTGAGGTCTGCATCTATAGAAGAGGATGTGGCCGTGTCACATGCTTGCGTGTCCCTTCATAAGAGGATGTGGCATCTCTTCATAAGAGAAAAATGCAGTGTATGTACACATTTCATAATGCGATGGCATTGTGTATGTTTGTGTGTGTAGGACTGCATCCAACCAGCCTGAAACCCCTATAGGTCGTTAGAGGAACTACATGTTGGTCGCACTGGCGGGGGTTTCGCAACAGGCGGTTATGGAAGCATTATCAAGGGCATAGAAGGCACAGTAACCTGACATAGCAGGTAGCAGATATAGTGGTGAGGGTGTTTCACACCAAGGAACGACAAGCACTGTATTTCACCCCTCACAAACCTGTAGACACCCTTGAGCAAGATGCTATTCAATGCCTCGTACCCAAACTCACCATGAATCACTTTGAAAACACAGCCACTGTTAAAGAACTAAACGTTTAAAACTGCGTGTGCGTGTGAATGTTAGCGTGTTTAGCTCCAGTCTCCGCCACAAAGACCACCGCAGCAGTTTAACCCTCCTCCACCATGTGAAATGGTTCCTAATCTCTGGTGATAGATAGCCTCGGGGGTGAACAGAGTGTGTGTACGGTGGATTGTTCCTGGGTTTGTAGCGCAGCGTATCGACAGCGGGGCCTGGGGGAACATCGGCGGGCTAGGCAGGTTCTGTGTCAACAGAGGCAACCCGTCATTAAACTGTCGGCCTGGGATGGCTGATGTGTGGGCCGACGTCATCTCAACCGTCCTCCTGGGATAACCTTTACACGTTATGCAAGTAAATAGGATCCCCAGACGTGATCCATGTCGTTTCATTGGATGAGGGGTGCTGCATGTTTAGAGCTTAACCTACCTTATGCGAGATACAAATTAACTTAAACACACCGCGCCGTCCCATCAGGGCGTGTGTGTGAGTGTGCGGCCGTCTTTGTGTGTGTGTGTGTTTGACTGGGTGTGTCTTTGTGTGTGTGTTTGCTTGCGTGCCTCGTTGTGTGTGTGTGTGCATGCATGCGTCTTTGTGCATGTGTGTGTATGTCTTTGTGCGTGTCTGTCAGTATTGTTAACCAGTGTGACAGTGGCTACCATAATGTCAGACTGTCCCAGCCAGCCTGCCAGTCATCATCTCCCACGATGCTGCAAAAAAGACCAATCCCACCACCTCTGCAGGAGGCCTGCTGCAGTGCCATTAAAACGGAGGGGTTGACACAGACGAGAATTAGCATGCGCGGCCCCCGACGACACCCTAGGTACACTGCACTTATCCAATGCTAATGCTAGACACGTGTTGCAATAGCCGCTTCACTGTCACCAGCTCTCTCTCCCCCTGTTGGTTGCCCCACTTTTCCATTCTCACAAAGTCACATGAAAGCAGAAAAACAACAAAAGCCCTAAAACATCCCGGAATCACTAATCGCTGGAGGGCTGTATGGCAGAGGACTGATGCCGGAACCACAGGCACAGGGTTAGTGAAATCCACGGACATTCAGGTCAGCGTGTGGGTGGAGATTTATGGAGGGGGGAGGGGGATGGTGGTGGGGTTATTAGGCGTGAATGAGGGATGCCAAACAGCAGAGGATCTATGAGCATGATCCGATATGGGCAGGGCGGTGCCACCCCCCGCTGGGTATCGACCCCAAAAACACCCGGATGGAAGCCCTCCGCCGCACACACAGCGAAACCCAGCGTACAGACGAATACATCCTCCTCTCTGTGTCCACTGACGATGGACGCAGGAAAACAGCCGTTATCCTTCAGTAGCTCACCCACATGTGGTTTAACCGACATCATTTCTTGAAGCCGTTGACTGATTTGTTTTCTATTCTGTAGATCTGGTCGCGTTATCTTTCAATAATCTGTCAGTTCATCAAAGCATTCTGAAAATAATCACACGCATGGAACACACACACACACACACACACACACACACACACACACACACACACACACACACACACACACACACACACACACACACACACACACACACACACACACACACACACACACACACACACACACACACTCCAGGCCAGGCGGGGTGTTAGTCGTAGACACTAAGCATATTTGCTGCCTCATTAAACAACTGTAGCATGTCAAAGCAAAGCGGGCTGGCACATTATACCTCCTAATAACAAACGCGCGACTCCGTAGCGCTCTAGCCTCTGAACTCGCAGCTCTGCTTCACATGGCAAGACAGCCGTGCACATGTGTGCACATGTGTGAGTGTGAGTGTGAGTGTGTGTGTGTGTGTGTGTGCGCGCGTGTGCATTCTTGCGCATGTGTCTGTGTACGTGCGCTTGCCGGTATGTGTCTGTGTGCTTGCGTGCCTGTATGTGTCTGTGGGTGTGTGCGTGTGCGTGTGTGGGCATCACCTCCCCGATGCCGTCCTAAACATTGCATGTTTGTCTCGCTCTCCCTCTCTCCCTTTTCTAAAATATAGAGATTCTCTTTCTTCCGCCCACATCAAAGGCCCAGGAGAGGATGAGGACAGGCCGTGAGGCGCCCCCATTTCTGAGAAAAGGGGGTGCGGAGGGAGCACTGAGGGGGTGTACGGTTACATAAGTGCTTGAGGTTACAGAGTCAGGGCTAGCGGGGGACTCAAAGGCTAGAAAGGCGAGGCTAGGGCTAGCTAGCTTTCGTGGCGGTTTGGTGGAGAATCAGGCAGAGGTAGAATTATTCCAGCATCCGGACGGATATTATCCAACACTATTCTAGCAGCACATAGCATAAACAAAATCTTGATATGAATAATGAATAAGCACGAAATGCATTACATGCTCACCACCCACCAGAGGTTAGAGAGCATTTCTCTCAAAGCCTTGATGTGGAGGAGCTTGTGTCTCAGCTCCCATAATGAATGGATAACTACAGTCGGTACACAAGGCAGACTAACTCCACTTCAGCTGAAGCTTAACCAACAATTGATCTGCATCTTAATGGTACCACAATGTAACCCAGAACATAACCGAGCAAAAACTGAGGGTCTATGTATCTCTTGAACTCTTCATTTGCTTTCACATGTGGATCTGGTTGGAGGCCGGCGGTTCCTCCCTCCTAAGTCACACTCTGCCATCGAGTCCCCTTTAATGTGGAGGATGTTAGCGGTTAGCCTAGCGGTTAGCATGGGTAGGCTAATAACCGAGGATTGCCTAGATAAAAGTTTACAACTGGAATGCAGTCAGCCACTGTTGGATTACGGACTATTAGCAGTTGTAAAAATGCCCAGTATTTATCTATTGGGTTTTTATTTGCACACAATAAAGAACGTTTGAGCCCAGCTAAATAGATGTTACCAGAGAGTGAATGAGGAAAACGGTTGTAGCAGCAGCTTCAAAAAGGTATATAAAATAAAATCTTCACCACAAGTATATGTGTGTTGGCCTGGATCCACAGCAGTATGCTGCATACACTGCGATGGGGAATTACAGGAGAAGTAAAAATAAAAGCTAGTATTTATACTAACGTTGATAGTTTATTAGACAGTGGGATAGTGTTGAAATGAATGAGCTGACCAAGAGTACCTCTTGACTGTCCGGGGGGAAAATCCCATTCACAAAAAAAATCACAGGAGGCCAGAGCGAACACAAGAGTTGTGCAACTGTGTGTTGGGGGTGTGACAAAACATTTGTTGAAAAAAACAAAACGCTTTCTTGTTTGCGGTTTCAAGGAATGCGTCAGTTGACCTGGATAATGTCTGGCACCTTGACCAGGGGAGGATATGTTTTTGTGTGGTAAGGAGCGAGGTGGTGTCCGATGTCCCGGCAGAGCCCAGCGGACGAAGAGGAGGAGGATGGTGTATTATTCATCTCAAGTTATCCTTTCTTCTCTCGCACACACACACTCAAACACGCACGCACGCGCGCACACACACATACACACAAATATGCGTGTTGAATCTAACACACACCCTCAAAGTAGGAGGTAAAGATGAAAAGAAATGGACCGGGAGATGAATATGACCGAGCACCTTGATAGTATGCAGCCCAGTCTCTGCCTCTGTCGCTCTTTCTCTCTCAAACGTGCTGTTGTCACCAGCACGCCAGGCCACATCTGGATCCCATTGGTCACAGGAAAGACTGAACACACAAGCCCAATAAACCTCTGTCCCTCAACCTACTCTCACCCCCCC
>NC_079420.1:8372623-8395123 GCF_026213295.1 Gadus chalcogrammus
CCAGATCTGGGTGAACGGGTGTTTCACTTTGTTTGTTTTGACCAATAATGTGGCTGGAGGTGGGAATCTGTTAGTGTGTCAGCAGAAGGAAACAGTAATAAAGTGTCTGTAAAGGTTTCACATCAACACCGTGTAGACTGGCCACTGTAGAAACGCACACATTCGAATCCATCTCTTATTAACCCCTTTTGAAAGCGTCATCCACTCGCACTAATGATTTCCTTCGACTTAAACTCTCTGTAACAAATCAGGAAACCACGTGTAACTCCGCCCCTTTCTGTGTCCGGCCCAGTCTCTCTCTTGGCCATCGCCCCCCGGAGGTTCTGCTGTAACACAGCAGGACTGCTGGACTCCAAGATGACTCAACCTGCTATTCAGAGACTGAGCTCACTGGCCCTCACATGGTGGCGTCCCAGTAAAGGGCCTCTCCTCCCCCCCTAGCCTGGGGGCCGGCGGCACCACCACTGTGATGCCACTGGGTGCATGGAGGAGGAAGTGGAGCTGGTGTTTATTGTTCACCTACAGGAAGCTGTAAACACCCTGCGCTGTGGCAGATCTGGCCCGTTAAAAACACCTTAAACACGCGGCCCAGGGGGACGCGGGGAAACTCCAAAGGCATTCCAGACACCGTACTTTGTTTTGGTGCTTTGTGAACAAGGGGAGATGGTGGTGAGACTGGCGGACACTATATGGATGAAATGTCGTATCGGTGTGGATTAGTGAAAATATACATTTCCAAAATAAAAGCCCTCGCGATCTAGAGAATACATTCATGTATATTCTGCATTGAGAAGATATTATAATATTATTCCCATTAGTGGGATCTTTAATTCGCTAATATTACCTTACGGTAGCAGACGCAAATAATTATGTAGATACTGCATGATCCTCTTTGCCGAGTGATTCCCCTCATGCTCAACCTCATTTCAACACAACAGAAAACAACACGGTCTCCGCAGGAGTCTGAGCCGCGGCGTGCTGCTCAGCAGGCCGTCGCACGAGGAGCCAAACCTCACAGCGCTGGAAGTCTGCCTTAACCTCAGAAGAAGAAATTGGGGCACCAGGGGATCGCATTGCCTTCGAAATGACTCCCTCTTGCTCTCCATTATTTAGAGCAAAAACCTCCAACCTTCTTCTCGCATGTCTCCTCCCCCTACCCCCTTTTTATTCAGTTTCTGGGAAGGAAGCCTCTCTCTCTCTCTCTCTCTCTCTCTCTCTCTCTCTCTCTCTCTCTCTCTCTCTCTCTCTCTCTCTCTCTCTCTCTCTCTCTCTCTCTCTCTCTCTCTCTCTCTCTCTCTCTCTCTCTCTCTCTCTCTCTCTCTCTCTCTCTCTCTCTCTCTCTCTCTCTCTCTCTCTCTCTCTCTCCAATATCTCCATCTCTCTGGTCTCTCTTGTGTAACTGAATGGTTCCGTCTACCACTGAGTGCTCGTAGATTGGCAGGTGGAAAGCAACACAGAGTTCAGAGTGTACAGGACATCAAGCCTCACACCTCATCATTACATCACTCTATCTAGTGCATCCTACTGCCCACTTGTTTTCCATTACACCTCCCTGCCAGAGGACGGAGGAGGTGTGGGTGGAGGGCTGATTCGTGGCGGTGATGGGATAGCGGGTGGAGGGAAATGTGGATGATAGGGTTGATCATTTTTTAAAGAAAGTAGGGATCAGCACTATTTCAATATCATGGTTTTGATATTGCCTTTGTGTTGAGTCTTTTCGCAGTCCAAATAGTTTTGTACTCCAAAGAAATGATGACGATATGATGTCTCCTTAATACAGTGAAACAGTGCGAGGCCTGATACCCTGTACCCGTTTAACTATGTGCAGCTTTCCACCTGCCATTCTAATAGCACTCAACGGCACACGTCACCAGACAGAGTGACAGCCTCATCCGTCCATTCATACCAACACAACAGCATTAATTCAACACCCCCGGACTGCTTGTGTATGTTTGACGAGGTGATCCCTATTCTACTTTGTGAGAGTGCAAGATAAAAGCCACCTGTACCAACTTGTACGCCTTCACCTTTCGGTGAATAGAAAGTAAAGTCGTAGATTAGGCCATCTTTTGTTCGGCTCCGATGGTGCCTCAAAGGCCTGCACTTGACAAACACATGAAAAACACGAGAACCCAGGCGCAAGAGGATAAAGCAGGTAGCAATACACTGCCACCACAAAGCAACCACCGTGGCTTCTAAGCCTGACGCATCAGCTACACCTGGGTGAGCCTAAAATCTTCCATAACTTTCCAGGAACAACGACGTTCACCCTTTCCCGATACATCGCCCATAAGACTTTTCTTCCTTCTATTTCTACTTGTGTGTTTCTCTTTTTGATGTCTCTATACAGCAGAGCTACAGAGCAGACACAAACACGACAGCTCTGTACAATCCATCCATCCATCAGTGTGTCAGTTAGTCTGTGTGGAAGCTACATTTTACGGGCACGCCGCTGTAATTAAAGCACTTAAATCACAGACCTCTGCACTGCAGGCAAACCAAGCACTGGGCTAAATGTGGAGTGGTCAAGTGCAGGCGGACTCAAAGTACAGAGGGAAGACCTTGCTCCATTTGGTGAAGGCCGAAGGCAAGGCAAGGCGCATGCATGCGAGTTAGAGAGTGTGTGTGTGTGTGTATGTGTGTTTCATGCCTTATAAGTGACCAACTGTGGTATGGAAAAGAATCATAGAAATGCAAATAAATGTATATTCAGAGAGGTAGGTTAACTCAGAGTCCACCGAGCAGCTTTAGAACACATGTTCACAAAGTGTATCCACATGAAAAACCATCACTTCAAACACAAGGCAAAAAAGAAAAACCTGAGGAGGTGATGAAGAATAACTTATTTTAGGGCACTTCTTGACAGAAAAGTACTTGATTGAATTTTGAAGCATGATCATGGGAAGATGGAGGCAGCAATTTGCCAAGCACATCTTCAATAAGACAATGGCTGTACATCATTCTTATGGGGAACCTTTCACATAACATCAAAGAACGCAAAAGGTGAGGGGGAGTGATCATTGTGGAGGGCTAAGGATTGGCCACGTCGGGAGAGAGAGAAAATAAATTTTTAATAAACGATGGGGGAAAGTGGACATGTCTGTGAGACTGCAAGTTGGGTAAGGAATCGACACATCCAAGACTAGTATCAGTAGATTAGTATCAGACTTTGTGGTGTCATGCAAACTACCATAACACCTTTCAAATAGAGAGAGGAAGGGAGACACCTCTAGGAGCAAGGAGAATGTAAACAAAATACTTGAATGATTAGTAATTATATAAACAAGGTTTATGCAATTTGTATATCATTTTATATAAACATTACGATTCATATTTCCACCACAGTCGGGCATGGGTGGAGGGAGGGCAGCAATCGATGCATACAGAGAAAGATCTAGACTGCGGTTAGGCGTCCAGGGCGGTTAGTGATGATCTAGTTAGCATCATGGTTCCTCTGTGTCCAGATGTCTGCTCCTTCACTCTCATGGACGCTCGTCCATCTCCTCCTTGTCTCTGACCGACGCCACGTAAGCGAGCTGTGATTGAATCAGGACTACTTAAGTCGTCAATTCCCCTCTCACAGGCTGGGAGTTAATCGACCGGGGGTCTACCAGTGAAGCGCCTCAGGAAGATGATACACAGAGAACCGGGGCTTTGACAGTCACGTTTCATCTCTACAGTAATCACACATTGCATCTTAAAACAAGCTATGATTTGATGCAAATACTTCATTACAGAATGTTTTGTTTTTTTCTTACTATTTAGTCAATTATCAGACAATTTATCCAACATAACTGTACTGCGTACATCTAGCCTCATGAGAAATTATTCATATTTGGAAAGGCAATCCAAATATTACTTAGTAGCACAGGAGGTAGAACGAGTGTTGAGGTGTCCCTGAGCAAGACGCCTCACCCTGACTGCTCCTGATGAGCTGGCTATCACCCTGTGTGGTAAACTCCGCCGTCGGTGTGTGAGTTTGCGTGTGTGAACCATTGTTAGTCGCTTTGGATAAAGTTGTCTGCTAAATGCCCAAATTGTAAATGCATTCAACCGTCTCGAGGCATGACTGAGAGAGAACCATAATGTTAACTTCCGAGATAAGGTTGATCTCAAGAGGCGAGCCAACACGGGGATTCAAACCCAGAGAGTGAGCCCGACTGGGGGCTCTCCTGTAGTCCAGGTAATAGAGTAATAAAATATGACTCACAATATTACTATGAAAGAGACAAGTTCACTTTCCAAAATTAAGATGAAGGATTGTTCCTGGTTAACTTCAAACGGCGACTCTCCCTCCTAGTGATTCATCTGCTGCTTGGGATTTTTTATTGGCCTTATACCGCAAAACGTCAGAGGAACCAGACATCAGGGTTCATATCATCTACCTCCATAAACTGTTAGTTAAAATACAGAGAACACGCTTGGTCTCCATAGCAACACATCAACACTTACTTAATATGGGGGACTTAAGCAATAATGATTTCTGCGCTAACTCCATGTCGACTTCAAAACCCCACCTAGCATGTGTGGGCAACGTAGCATGTAGCATGTGTGGGCTTCGTAGCATGTAGGGCTGACGCTACACTCTAAATGGTTACCCAAACTAACTCATTTTTCTGATTAAGGCCTTTCACAAGCAATTATGAGAGAAACGTGAGATTGTAAGGACACCAATTGGGGGTTCATGAGCAGCGAAACAGAAATTCACAGAAAAACACCGGCTGCTGAAAGGATGCAGCTGCCAGAATCTGTGTCCGACGATGATAGCATATTGAACCTTGTCCAGGTTGAATGTGTGACGAACAAATGTCTCAGTGGGTTCAACTGCCTGCTCTATCTCACAACACACACAAACGACTCTCAAGACTGATTCTTGAGAGAGGAGGGAATGTTCCAGAGTTGAACTGCAAGAGGATGAGGATAATCCAGGGAACAGATGTTTGTGTGTGTGTGTGCGTGTGTGTGTGTGTTTGTGTGCATCTGCGGGAATACACTGGGCGGATTATAGAGATTATAGGGATGGGAGTGCTAACAAGAGGCTACAGGGAGGTGGTGGAAGGAAGGCTAAGGGTTCATCCCAAACAAGCCCACGCTAGCTAGATAGCTATCTAAGTGGAGGTAGGGGGTGGGCTCAACTATTATCCCAAACTAACCACTCGCAAACAGGACCTATTCAAATATTCCACCATGTGTTTGGGAAAGGTTCACTCTTTTCCTTTTCTGAGAAAAGCCCAGATGTATCTATAGTCTGTGTGTGAGGACACACAATACATTAAAGTGGTCTGACTCAGAACGGAGCCGGCAGATTAGCGTAGGAGGACACGGACGTGTGGAGCTCTGGAGTTTGGCTGTTATCATCTGTTAAAGAGGTGGCTCAGACGGAACGCTACGCTATGCTACGCTATACTAAGCTATGCTATGCTAGGGCCATACGTTTGCTCAACACACATCATCCATCACAGTAATAAATACATTAGAGAGGATACGTGAGAGCGTTTACTGAAGGCTCTTGGCAGCGACCATGCCGTTTGGGTACGGACGGTGCGGTCGTCCTGAATCAGTTCATAAAGGGGCTGATGAAAGCTTCCTCAGGTCACCTAATGAGACAAAGACAGTCTGAGATGCTTCTTCTGGAACTGTACGTCGCAATACACGTGTACCTGCAGAAAGGTGGTACTTCATTCGTGAACAATAAACAAACAACAACAACAAAGTTGTTGGAGTTTGAATGGCTGCCGTTGCATGCTGAGTACACACTGGGTGCCATTCACAGCATTACCCAGGGATGGCTTTGCCAACTCGAGCAAATCATTTGAATTGAACTATTAAACCAATTGAGATGAGAGTGGCCAATCGCGGGGTCTATTATTGTACTTGTGGTTTCAGGTGTTCGCCAGCAAATTAGAGAGAGACACACACACACACACTTAGCGCACTACTTAACCCCTAATACCTTTTAACACACACACACACACTAACACACACACACACACACACACACACACACACACACACACACACACACACACACACACACACACACACACACACACACACACACACACACACACACACACACACACACACACACACACACACAGTTCAGCCAGGGGGGTGGAGAGAGGGAGAGACACTACCTGAACCCATCCATCTCACCCATGGGAGACGAGCTATGTCCCCTGGGGCGTGGTTAAGAGCATCTGGATGGAACCATCTGCTGGTGGTGGTGGAGGCCCCGGCCCCACACCACCGAGAACAAAGGGCGGTCATAACGAGGGCCCCGGAGGGTCACCAGAGGTCCCCAGTGAAGCCCCCCTACCCCACCGCCACCGCCGGCACCAGCACCACAGCTCGGCCCGTCCTCTTAAGACCGCTGGGCCGAGCCTCCGTAAGCCGGCTGGTTTATGGAGGCCTCGGGTGCAGCCACACCCGGGTATGTTATGAGCTATAGGAGGAGCGCAGGCTGACGTACTACAGCTCAAACATTCTGGAAATACTTTTGATTCAAAGGAGGCGTGCGAGAAAGGAAGGCCGGTCGGTGGCTGGAAGCAAATGCGCAGGGGAAGGAAATACAAAGACGGACATTCATGATGGTTGAATCTTTTGATTGGTCACCGTGCGGTGTGTGAGCCGAGGCCCAGAGGTATAACCGGGCTCTCTTTGTACCAACATGGCCGTCGGCCTCCTCGTCCACCTGGTCTATAATGGGTCATTTCTTTCCTCACTATATGAATGCACTTATGATTAAACCTATTAATCTAAAGGAACAAAAGGGTAATAGTTGTCATATACTGTAGGGTTGCTCTGTCTGGGTTTGCTCCCGTTCTTTAAAATGTATTTTTTGCGCAAGGGTTTTAGCCTGTTGGTGAGTCGGTTGTGTTAAAAAAAACATCCAGGACCAGAATGTACTCCCCACATGTGTGTGCTTTGTGTTTGCCATCGCGATTTGTCATCGAGTATGAAGTTAGGAGTTTGGGTTCAAGGATTCATTCATACACTGAAGACTGAAGGCTGGGAAAACAAGTTGAATTACGACAGTCTCTCTGAAGCAACCAGCGTCTAGACAAAAGCTGGACTCCAAACGTTGGTCAGCTTTGATGGGTTTAACAGAAAATGTCTCATTCTTCCTAGAATGAGGAGGGTTAGAAGAGTTTTAATTAAACCCACCAAAAAGGACCAAAATATATATATAATATAACCTCATCCCTCATCACAACAGACAGCCATTTGGACGTTGGGTTTATTAGAACCTACTGTTTTACATTCTGGGTCACAGCCCTGGCCTGACCACGAAAAGACAATAATAATCTTGAATCATGATTGCAAAAGAAAACTCTTGAAAATATTCAAACGTTGAACCTGTGTGAGTACTCTGAGTACTGTGAGTACTCTGAGTACTCTGTATACATGCCTTCTACTCTACGGTGTATGTCTACATCCGTTTCTTCCGTAGAGAGAGGCTTAATTGTAGAGGGACATCTTTGAGAGCTACAGTACATCGGGTGTTTGGATGCATAATACAACAACATTATCACACCGGGTTGGGGCTAGGGGGGCTACGGCTGGTCCTCTTCCCACCAGAAGTCCAGCTGTCTTCCCGTCGAGGGGATCCTGATCCCAGCCTCGCGGCCCTCGACGCTCCCCTCGCTCCCGGTCCTAACCGCCGCTCTGGTTACACGGCACTGCAGCAGTTACTGGCCATCTGCGGTACATTATTAAAGAGCCGGTCTTTATGGAAAGTTACGATTCCAGAGCGAAGCGGAGGGGGGGGGGTTTGGGTGGGGGGCAGGTCGGCTGTTGAATAACATCTCTGTCCTGAGTGACGTAACACTCACGCGCGCGCACACACACGCACGCGCGCTTTGGTTGTTTTTTCCACGTGGCTTTACGGCTGTTTGTTTCAGAGGCACTGCAGGAGCCATGCACACCCACGGAGCCATGCACACACGCACACGCACACACACGCACACACACACACACACACACACACACACACACACACACACACGCACACACACACACACTCCAGCTCTAATCCATGTATCCTAGGACGGCGTAGCTTAGTGGCCAGGGTGTCTGACTCCTGCTGGCTCAGGGCATTGTTTATGCGTCCTGCGGTGACCTTCGAAGACAGCTAAAGTCACATTTTATCGTCTTCACCACAGTGGATTTACACTGACAAGAGCCGGACACATCCAGGCCAATGTCAATGTCAAACACAGAGATGCTTGTGTGGGCGAGTGCGTGTGCGTGACCACGTGCATGCCTGTGTGCCTATGTGTGTGTTCCTGTATGCTTGAATGTGCGTGCATCTGTGTTTTACAATACAGTGTGTTCACTTCTAGGGTGGCAAGTGCACTCTTGCTCAGGGGGCCCACGTTAGTATACACAATGTTTTTTTTATGCGTGAGAATGCATGCTAATTACGTGGTGTGCAGATGTACACCTTCTGAAGCGGTCGGCTCCGGAACGCTCCAGCTAGTTTCAGCCTCCAAGCCGCGGGCGTTAGCAGTGCAGAGCTAGCTCTGCACTGTCTCTATGGTACCTGCTAGCTAGCGTCCTACACACTGACTCACAGCAGGGCTAAAATAGCCACTGTTCCTCCTCTTTTGTTTGCCGTTGACCACACGCTTCACACAATGTGTGCGTGTGTGTGTGTGTGTGTGTGTTTATCTTCTGCTTTTGTACTTCCTCCGCACACACAGTCTCTAAATGTTGGACATTTTTCCCAGTGGGGCTGCGGTGCCCTTGGCCCAATTTATGGACATTTCTATTAAAAGCTGGCTAGTGTAAATATGCTTGTGTGTTTCTTGCGTGTATTCGGTGCTTCTGTGTACCACACTGTGATGAAAAACTACTGCACTATTCTAGGACTGAAATTCCTCTCAGACAGCTTATTTATGAGGAACAAACACACACAAAAACACATAAACATAGCAAAAGGCATCCATGCGGATGTACTCCCAAAATCACACACACACACACACACACACACACATCAACACACACACAAACACAAAGACATTGATGCTCAGCAGTGCACGCACAGGCACATAGCTGACAGGTGAGCTGAAATGGCCTCCCCTGTAGACTAAGTACTCCCTGATCTCCTCTTCTGCGCAGAGCTGCAGCGTTGAAGGGTGAGGCGGCACCTCTGCTGGTTATTGAGGCATCACTGTCAACCATAAGTAGTTTCCGTTCAGTCTCCTCTCTGAGACAGTGGGACTCACCACCAGAGTTGGGTTGTAACTGGGTTGTACTGGCGCACTGGTACTGTCTCAACGCATTCATGCTCCTTAATGGGCTGTGTCTGTATTAACTGTCTAACCCCAACCTGCTTAATGAGCTGTATCTTTACTGTCTGACCCTACCTGTTCTTAATGAGCTGTCTCTGTACTGTCTGACCCCAACCTGCTTAATGTTAGTTGCTTAACTCCGACCTGCTCCTTAATGACCTGTCTCTGCGTTCACTGCCTAACTCCTTTCTGCTACTGAATAACATGTCTCAGACTTCACGGTCAGTCAAACTTTGCATAAACACCAAATGTTATATAAATAACAAGAATAATAAGATGAAATAAAACTCATTTATATCAGGGCATAGAGGAGCGTACTGCACGGTGAAACTATAAATGGCTCCGGCTGAAGCCTTGTTTGACTCTGCAGTAGTGCACACGGGGAGAACACATTGTGTCATGACAGCTACGTACTTCCCCTAAAAGACGGGTGTAAATTTCAGGCCAAAATGGCCGCCATAAATCAACAGATAAATCAGAGCCAGTGATGACGGCAGTATGAAGCCAAACCTTCTCTCCTGCCGGGAATATTAAATTCCCAGTGACTGATTCTGTAATCCATAATCCACTATTAATTCATAATCCAGACCAGGATTAACCAGCATTCCAGTCGTTTGTTCAATGTTTCCACCAACTGAAATTGTAATTCCAGGGATTGGATTTTCAACGCAAATTCCCTGTTTCTGGGTCAAATAATAAACATAAAAATCATACGTGGCCAAGCTTAAGCTAAATATAGGCTCCGCAGGCGCAGGCATTCCAGTAATCTGCTTCACGCCTCATTTAAAAAAAGGAAAGAAAATGACATTCCAGCCATCGGGGTGAAAACCCCCCACATTATTTTAAATCCTAGGATTGTCAGTGTCTTCAGCCACCTCTCCTCCTCACTGATGAACGAGCTCAGGGGTCTCCACTGAGCTGAGCTACAGCTTATGGCGCACCCACCCTTCCTGCACTCTAGAGAGAGTCAATCCAGCATAGGCTCAGGGTGCGTGGTTCAATTACTACATTAGAGCTAAACTGCAGCCCCTCTTTGTGGATAGGGAACCTTGGCTGTGGAGTGTTTTACCGTTGGCCCCCGGGGGGGTTACAGCTCGGAGGGGCCCGGGCTGAGGAGTATTCTTGTCCTCAACTGATTTTTATGTTCCTGGTCTTGTGACCGAAGTCGATGCGACTCACAGCGGTATGGCAGGCAGCCGGCTAATGACTTCTGACTAATGTTGGGCCTCGCTCGTTTGCTGAGGACACGATCGTAACGCCAACACGAATCCCGATGTTAAACCACCGATGCTCCCGTTTGAGTTTACGATAATGTCATCAGCTGAGCCTGAAAGCAGTCCTCCAGTCCCACTTCTCCTTTTGCATTCAGTGCAATCCCACACATCCTCCCCTACTGACACAATCAAACACAAAAAACAATCAACCAATCACAGCTCCTCACCTCCAACACGGGCCCCGCCCCCAGGATGGTCTGCTCCACCCCGCTGGCGAACCCCTTCTGGCTGAGGGCGGTCAGGTGGTGGATCAGAAAGTTGGTGCTCTGCGTCTTCCCCGAGCCGCTCTCCCCGGAGATGACGATGCACTGGTCCTTGCGGCGCTGCAGCATGGCGTGGTACGCCACGTCCGCCACCGCGTAGATGTGCGGCTCCAGCTTGCCCAGCGTGTGGTTGTCGTACATCTTCACGTACTTGGGGTTGTAGATGGGCAGGAACTGGAAGGGGTTGACCACGATGAGGATGCTGCCCACGTACGTGTAGATCTTCTCCTGGCGGAAGCGCGCCCGCAGGCTCTCCAGCAGCGCGCGCTCCGTCAGCTCCGGCAGGGCGCACAGGTCCGCCGGGTGCTGGCTCCCTGCGGGCTGGGGCAGGAAACCCCGCTCCACCATGTGGCGCCGCTCCTCCGTGACGCGCAGCCACATCTGCAGGCTGCCGCCGTAGTGGATGGAGCCGTCCAGGTTCTTCTCGCGCAGCAGGAAGCGGTAGTCCTCGCCGCTGCCCAGCCCGCCGCGGTTCTCCAGCGCGTTGCGCGGCCACAGCATCATGCGCTGCACGGGGCAGTCGCCCGGGTTCAGGATCCACTCCTCGCCGCCGAACTCCTTGACCTCGGCGAGCACGTAGCACTGGGTGCGCTCCAGGCGCAGCCGCTCGATGACGCCGGCGATGACGTCGGCGGCGCTGGTGCTCTTGCGGGCGCCCACGGGGCAGTAGATGGTGCCCTCGGCCAGGGGGCCCGGGTAGACGCGCAGCGTGAGCTCCTGGTCCTCCAGCCGGCGCCGCATGCTGCCGCCGGCGGCCGCCAGGTTGGCGCCGCCGCAGCCGTCTTGAAGGCTCATGGCGGCGCAGCAGGTCCCATCAGCGCGTCCCTGCTCTGGGGCCCGCGGGGGTCCCCTCAGGACATCCCAGCTGGAGGGAGGGAGGAGGGAGGGGGGGGGAGAGGGGGTGAGTACAGACGCAAGGAGGCACATAGACCAAAAAGAGACTTAAGACCACAGAGACCAGGGAGATGGAGAGAGCGAGAGACAGATACAGAGGGAGAGACAGATACACGCCGACAGACAGACACGCCGACAGCCAGGACAGACAGGACAGACAGACAGACAGACAGACAGACAGACAGACAGACAGACAGACAGACAGACAGACAGACAGACAGACAGACAGACAGACAGACAGACAGACAGACAGACAGACAGACAGGAAAGACAAACACGCCGACAGACAGACATGCCGACAGACAGACAGACACGCCGACAGACACGCCGACAGACACGCCGACAGACACGCCGACAGACACGCCGACAGACAGACAGACAGACAGACAGACAGACAGACAGACAGACAGACAGACAGACAGACAGACAGACAGACAGACAGACAGACAGACAGACAGACAGACAGACAGACAGACAGACAGACAGACAGACAGACAGACAGACAGACAGACAGACAGACAGACAGACAGAACAGGACAGACAGGACAGACAGGACAGTCTAGCCGCGAGACTCTAGCGGCTAGGGAGATGGACTCCTTGAACCTATAGAACCTATAACAATTCACCCACGGTCAAATCAATTCAACGCAATGATTGAATAGCGATTATAAAAAGGATTAACATCGGTGGAGAAAAATAAGGAGCAATGTGACCGGAACATGAAGTCGGCGGCAGCCTGGCGTGCCGGTCGCGGCCGCTAGACTTTGAGCCTTGAGTTTTTCGTCCCGCGTCACGGCCCCCGATGGGGAAGTCTCCGCGCCTTGAGTCACCCGCGGCGGGTCAAAGGCGCCGGGCCGGGAGCGACTCATCTGTCCCATGACACCACCGGGACCACCGCTACCCTCAATGTGGCCTGTGTTCTGGGCCGTGAAGGAGACCACTATCTCCGCAACTCACACACACACAAACGCGAGGAGCCATCCACATGCAGTCATAAAGGACACACAGAGGGAACCACTGATAGGAGCTAAACCAGTTAGCGCTTCATGGATCTAAAGGCCCAAGTGGTGTGTGTGTGTGTGTGTGTGTGTGTGTGTGTGTGTGTGTGTGTGTGTGTGTGTGTGTGTGTGTGTGTGTGTGTGTGTGTGTGTGTGTGTGTGTGTTCCATGAGCCCAGCGCTGTTGCTGTGAGCCAAGATTAACAGCTGCTGTCGTCCACACAGAAGTGGCTGTAATGAACGGACAATGGACTAATTCACTCTGCCCTGTTGATAGTAGAGGACACACATCATCCTATCTCCGGCTCAGACGCGCGCACACACGCGCACACAAACACCAGACGCACGCACGCCCGCTCGCACGCACACACACACGCGTCCAGAAGCTGCTCAAATGCATTTAAATGCAGTTACTAATATTTCGTAATTTAGCATAGGCATTTATCGGAAGCAACAGCGGGTGGCATTTTAGGACCGTTATTAATGAGCAGGTTAGGAGCTGGTCAGGTCATAGGGCAGCCTGCCTCGCAAACTACCTGCCGATGGGTATGAGTTAATAAAGATATTCGATTAAAGAGTTCATTTCTGTGTTATACTCTATATTATCATGGCAGGTCCAGATTGTATTGGAGTGCTTGAAAATTGGTCCAATTGGATGGTCAACATTCCATAGCATTGCACTGGAAATTATCCAAAATGCCCTAAAAATCTATAACATGGGGGCAAAGAAAGGGCAATTTCTACCCCGACAATAGGGTTTGAACCTGGAACTATTGGGCTTTGAATCTGCAGGACCAGTAACATCACATCATGCACACACACACACACACACACACACACACACACACACACACACACACACACACACACACACACACACACACACACACACACACACACACACACACACACACACACACACACACACCTTTTCAGAATGCTACTCAAAATGTACGGAACACAGTAACAAAAACGACAGAATGTGTTTATTGTGCGCCCAGATGCCCTGAAGTAAGACTGCATTTTCCCAGTTCACCCTCCGATGCACTCCATCTTGGAACAACATCTGCTCTCACTCGCTTTAGCCCACTCACATGTCTCTCTTCCTCTCTGTTACGGTATTTCTTGACATTAATGCCAAATATAATGTAATGTTTGTGTTAAAATAGATGGATTTAGAATAATACACCCATCATCTTTACAGATTCCCACCCCAAATGTTTGGATTTGAGAAAATGCAAATGAGCTAATCTCTTAAGAGGGACATTTGCATAATTTAGCTGCCAAAACATTAAACCACAAAAGTGTTGTTAAAAAGTGGCAAAGAAGCCTGGAACTAATGCTTGCAATCGGGGACGCTGAGTGCTGCCGTTTCATGTTTCAGATTCAGGTTTTTTAAATTAATTTCCTTATTGATTTAAGGAGTCGTGTTGGACAGCTGGGTTCGGATGAGGTCATCCAGACAGGAAGTGGATAGCTATTGAGACATACAAACCCTGGGGACTCGCGGGGAAGCCAAGATCAACTGATGGGCATGACCATGGCCCAGTCACAGCTATCAGGATGTATTGAGAGAGGAAGAGCCGGGAGGAGAGGAGAGGAAAGTAAGAGGAGAGGAAGGAAAGGAGAGGAGAGGAGAGGAGAGGAAGGATAGGAGAGTGGAGGAGAGGAGAAGGAGATAGGAGGGGAGAGGAGAGGACAGGAAGGATAGAAGAGTGGCGGAGATGAGAGGAGAGGAGAGGAGAGGAGAGGAGAGGAAGAATAGGGGAGTGGAGGGAAAGGAGGGCAGGAGAAGAGAGGAGACAAGGTGATGGAACAGACAGATGGAAGGGGAGAAGAGAAAAGTGAAGAGAATAGAATGGAGAAGATAATAAAGATAATCTTGAATAATTCATCTCACTGATCCTAACTGACTGATTGGGGTGGGGCAATAAGGTAGATTGCATATCACTGGAGATTTAAGAGACCACAGAAATTCAATCTTCATTTTTTTGCATCACTGGCAGCATCTTGAGTTCAGGAAATGGTCTAATCAAGTTACACCGGTTTGTAATTTGATTCAATATCAAGATTGATGTGTCCACTACTGTGTCACACAGATTGAAATACAACAACTTAAATATGAGAAGGAGTAGTCATCTTCGAGTGCCTTAGGAAAAGCCGGGAGGGAGGGTGAGGGGGAGGAAGAGGAAGTGAGAGAGAGAGAGAATCCTGAATACACATTTCTCTGTCATGTGACCATCAGCCCAGGTGTCGGCCAATCAGAGGAAGGTAACTGATGCTGTGAGAAAACCGTGGGCTACTTTGGAAAAAATGTACTTTCTAACTTGACAGAAGGAGAGAGAGAGAAAGAGGGAGAGAGTGAGAGAGAGAGGAATTAACTGAGTAAGTGAGGGAGAAACAAACATCTCCCCTTTCGACCTGCCAGCAGTGTTCTCACCAGTATAACTGCTATAAACAGCCAAATGTCAGCATTCCTAAACCCCACAAACACATATATGTATGCACACACAGAAACACAAATGTTCACGATACACAAAGACACACAAATTACACAAACTACTCAAATTTAGAGATTGTTTTAAGCCATATTCATTTATTAATTCATAAGATAACTTTCCAAATGTGATTAGATTGTGCGTTTCTGTGTGTGTGCCTCTGTGTCTGTGTGTGTGTGTGTGTGTGAATTCCTCAAGTGTCGTCACAGAAAGGAAGCCCACATATACACAGGGAACCGCCAGCCGGACCACTTGCCAGAAGTGCGGAGTCTTATATAGAGAGAGAGACAGAGACAGAGAGAGAGTGGGAGAGTGAGAGTGAGAGTGAGAGTGAGAGTGAGAGTGAGAAAGAGAGGGAGAGAGAGAGAGAGAGAGAGAGTGGGAGAGTGGAAGAGAGAGAGAGAGAGAGAGACAGAGAGACAGAGAGAGAGTTGGAGAGTGGAAGAGAGAGAGAGAGACACAGAGAGGAAGAGACAGACAGAGAGAAAAAAAAAAAAAAAAAGAAAGAAAGAAAGAAAGAAAGAGAGAGAAAGAAAGAGAGAGAGACACACACACAGATGGAACCAGGCAGAATGACTGACAGTGTTTGTTTATGCATTATATTTTGTAGGAAACAGTAAATGAAGTGCAGTCCTGAACATCTAAGAACTTTCCCATCATTTAATGGAGGAGAGGAGGGACATGAAGCTAGGAAGCAGGAGACTGAGGACCGCACATGAGCTGGCGGCCCCAGAGAGGTGACATCACCACCATCTGCGTGCACCATCGCACTCCTGGTACCGGACCCCGACACGCCCACACGCCCCCACACACACACACACACACACACACACACACACACACACACACACACACACACACACACACACACACACACACACACACACACACACACACACACACACACACACACAAACACGGGTAACTAACTATATTGATTTAAAAATGGAGAGCCATCGGCCAACCGGAATGATCCGGATACCGCGGGATTGATTATGTGATGAAGTCTCTCTCTGCCTCCATCCCTCTCCTTCTTCCCCTCTCCTCCTCTCCTCCTCTCTTCCCTCTCTCTCTGTTTTCCTTTGTGCTCCCTTTCTTTTCCCTTGCTCTTATAGGCACGCTATCCCCCCAGCTTGAAGAAATACATGAGACGCTGCAATGACACAAAAGGGTGCTGGTCATAGGTACACAAACAGGCACACTCACAACATGAACCCCGACAGGTCACCAAGGTGAACTGGTCCCCTCAATGAGCTGATGATGGGTCATTGCATCCAATAATAATAGGGTGGGGAGGGGCGGAATCAATAAACATCCATGTTTACCTTACAGAGCCCATATTTTAACACCAGGTGTAACGTTAAGGATTAGCCCTTAAAATCGACCCGGTCTACATGTGGGGGTGTCTTATCAGATGTGTGGATAGTTGAGCCTACCAGCCTACCAGCCCACAAAGAGGACTGTTCCAAAGGGTAGGCTGATAACAGAGTGGCCATTTAATAGAATTCAACTCCCCATCATTCTTTGGCCCCACTATCTCGAACGAAAGTCAAACAACAAGGTCCTATACACCAACTTTACTCTCTCCCCTCCATCTCTCCATTAATCCTCCGCCTCTGTCCTCCCCTCCTCCTCCCCGTCCTCCTCCTCTGAAGGTGGCAGGAGGCGGACCCTGCTGACCTCCTCCAGGAGGAGCAGAGCAACGTGAGCGACTATTGATTACAGCCCTCGAAGCAGCAAATGAAATCAATCAATCAGTGAATAGCAGGGCTAATTGTGCAGATTGTCATTAAAGACCATGATTTAAAGCTGCCTTTCCTCCTAGCAAGAGGCAAACGGGGCTATCAGAGAAAAATCAAAAAAGAACAATTACAAATACAGCCAGCATGGGATGATAATGAATCCAGCCCCAGGCGCTCCAGTAGGTTTGCAATTAAAATTGGGGTTTACGAATCATGACACTTATTTTCTATGATTAAGAATCGATTCACAACTTAATTTTTTTTTATGTATCTCTTTTGCCTTGGGTTTGCCTTTGTGTGTTCATATTACTGCAATCAGTGGATTAGACTGATGAATACGACATAATCGTATTCACGCTTTACTATGCTTTCATGCCATCAATTGCCCCAAAATAATCTTCTTCTTAGCGCACAGCGGACTGGCGTATTTCCGGAAATTAACATCCTGAAAATATGAATCAAATTGATCAATTCCGATTCTAGTTATCATTCCCACACCTAAAGCATTAAAGCATCTGTACACTGACACAGTGTACATGCATTCTACCCTCCCCAGGGTGTGCAAGACAAGATGTGCTTCATTCATCCAAAACAGGACATCTAGGAATATCCCGTTACGTTCCGGTTCCTTCCGGAAAAGATTTCCCCTTGATCCCTCAACCCCGTCTGAGCTCAGGGAGCTGGGGCTCGACAAACAGCCAGATATACGGATACATTCTGTTAACATCCAACATCCTACATCCAACACACACACACACACACACACATACACACACACACACACACACACACACACACACACACACACACACACACACACACACACACACACACACACACACACACACACACACACGGGGGTCTGAGTGGAAAGTGGGAGCGTAGAACTCAATAGGACAGAGAGGACTAACAGACCCTCCAGCAGACATGCAGACTCATTCCAATTAACGGGGGGAGAGGAGAGGAGAGCCCTGCGTCCGCACAGCCCTCGTCTCGACCTCTGCGGACGGTAACAGCTCTATAGAGCCAGATAATGGGCTGCCTCTGCCGCCACCACCACCGGCCCACTGAGCCCTCGCAGACGGACCAACTTTACAAACAAAAACCCACAGACAACAACAGCAGGGGTCACAGTGTCGCTAATGGCTTCCACCATCGATTCCCTCCATTGCATCCTTCTGCTGCTGCTGCTGCTTCCGCCCGCTGTTGTTGACGGTCAGGCGGCCATGTTTTGATTTGCATTGCCGATCGATGGGAGCCTCGTGTCAGAGCCTTCGATAGCCACTCACAGGATGTGTACGGCCGTCAATGTGAACAGAGCCGACGGCATCCCGGGATGGATAAAGAACGCAAAGAGCACTGACACACAGGCCGGGTTAAACCCCTGCTTTCTTCACTGGTTCTGTTCGTTGACCTTGTGACTCACACCGAGGTAGAGGAGAGCAGGAGAGAGAGACAGACGGAGAGAGAAGAGAGAACGAACGAACGAACGAACGAACGAACGAACGAACGAACGAACGAACGAACGAACGAACGAACGAACGAACAAACGAGAGAGAGAGAGAGAGAGAGAGAGAGAGAGAGAGAGAGAGAGGTTTGTCAGCTTTGAATAAAAATATCAGGAAGCGTTTTATCTCTCTCCCGACATCTCTCTCTCCCTCCCCCTCTGCTTGTCTCTGGTTTCCCATCAACAGCGCTGGGTTAGCCTATGGATTTGCACAAAAAACGGTCAGCCCCACTATGCCTGGGTGTGTTTGTATGTAGGTGCCTGCCCATTCATGTACAATATTGTAAAAAAAATCTAAACAGAAAAACAAATCCGAGGTGAAAAGTGACGGTGTGATGGAGCCCTGTGGTTTGGTTATCTGTGTCTGAGACAAGCATCAGCAAAACAAACCTGGTAGCATGTCAGTGTTACAGCAGCGCCTGCAGTGCCTGTCAATCAGCCGCACAGGGAGGGGTAGATGAGGGCGGGGCTAAGTTAAAGGTCTCCGGTTCTAATGGCCAAATCACATGATCGATTCACCCCCCCCCCCCAGGCCCAATTAACCCCCTCCCCTTACATACATTTATGACTCAATTACTACACAATCATATGTGTACATTGTATAGAAACGATTATACCAACAATGCATATATTTTATTAATTCAAGACACAACACTTGCTACCAAAAGGTCAGTCGTCACATAGGAAATAATGACCACCATTCAAGCAACTTAGGCTTCTACAGTAAGAGCCCTTGAACATTAACATGCTAAATAACAGGTTGTATTAAAGACAGTGTGGATGCTAAGAAGGGTGAAGCTAACTAGCTACTAGAATGGCCTGTACTGTAGCACCCCATCTTCATTACAATGTGTCACAGCCCTCCGTGGAACAGCCAGTTTCTCGATATAATTATCGCCTTGTGAAACGTGTTGACCAAACACGTTTCACAAGGCGCCCTAGCCTACACATACTCACCCTGCCATGTTCCTTTTCACACTTGGCGTTCCTCAGCTGGCCTCTCATTGAGCTGCTTGGATCTGACCCAGAGAGCCTGTGAGGTTGTGAGGCTAGGATCAATGGAGCTCTTGATTGAATTTGAACATGAGCATGTTCCAATATATCTGCTGCTTACTAATCATTTCATATTCCCCAAGGTTCGTTTGAACAGAGTTTCGTAGTTGCGTTATCACCTGCTGATGCAGCACCTTCTGTGGTCCTTCCTAGGGTTTACTTCCCCCTCTGTGTTTCAGGTCGTCTTTTCCTCCACAGTCATACAAGCTGAACCTTCTTCCTACGTATGTGTACACGAAGCAACAGACACTATAACTCAAAGGGACAATTAAATGGAGAGAGGCTGAGAACCATCAAAGGAATGACCTCAAAACCAGCAAGCTCTGCAGGAGCCGATTTGCTAAAAAGACAACTGGACAGAGTAGTCCTGAGTTGCTTTAAGAATCTGAAAATGTAAGAATTGTATTAGTGTACAATAGATAAATCTCAAGCTACATAGTCTGGTCTAAACTCAACATAAGTTTGTGAGACGGTGTAAAGGCCAGAACGTCCAGCATGATGGACAGGAAGATCAATTCACATTTGGTCTACAACACGTGTTAGCAGCAGGTTTGACTGCAACCCTGCTATCACACGGTCTACACCTCAACACCAGAGGCCACAATGCATCAGGGTCCTTCAGACCACAGGCTTACGTGCACATCTCCCCAACTGACTCACTGCATGTCGGTTCTCACACTCAGATCTCACACTCAGATATGTGACACAAGCCCAGGCCCAGAGACCCTCAGCTTCTCAGTGTGGTGCACGGCATCGTCAAAAGACCGTTCAGGAAGACACAGTCTCTGTGACCCAATTCAATTAGGATTATTATAATTACAATACATGACCTGAAATGTCCCATAAGGACTGAAATAGTCGACCTATTGTAATATATTTAGAAAAACTATTTTTAAATAATGCTCAGATTGTCCTCTGCTGTTAATTAGAATAATTATTGAGACACACTCTCCCAGACGACCACCCGTATTGTGTGAAGCGCGCGTTCAACAGTAACAAATTGAAACAGTGGTTATTTTAGCACAAACACACACCCTCAGACACACACACACACACACACACACACACCCTCACACACACACACACACACACACACACACACACACACACACACACACACACACACACACACACACACACACACACACACACACACACACACACACACACACACACACACACACACACACACACACTGTGGAACAGCCTTAAAAAAGTATATTCGACGGCATGTGCGTTTATTCCGCAACTCTCTGCCGCTCCGTGCTTCAGAGGAAGGGGAACCACGGTCAAGGTCCTCTTTTCTTTTCCGACTAAAAAACACTTTGTAGGGGAAGCACGACAACACGCCATGGTCACTTTCACTTCCTCTCCAGCATGGTCCATGTACGCCACTCACACGTGTCACTTCCTGTCTAAATGCATGGACCAGCTTTGCAAGTCTTCTACTTCCACAAGTACAGATTTGTGTTTTGAAAAAAGTCTGAGGTGCATGTGTTGAAGAGCAATGAATGAATGTAGAGGGTGAGGCAGGAGGCGAAAGAGGAGAGACAAAGACGAGGACATAGTGAGTGAGTGAGTGAGTGAGTGAGTGAGTGAGTGAGTGAGTGAGTGAGTGAGTGAGTGAGTGAGTGAGTGAGTAAAAAAGATGGAAAGAGAGAACGAAAGAAAGAGAGATCTGGTGTCTTGCAGGCAGCATTGAACCCACCCAAGTCCCCATTAAGCCTCAGGCTTTAAAAGACCCTTCACCCCATGGTGAGGTGACGCACAATCATTAAATTACAACGGATGTCTGGATCTTAAAGCTGAAGGAGAGAGCAGAGATGACTGAAGAAGAGAAAGAGCTTCAAAAGAGACTAACAGGAGATTGATTTTCTTGCTCAATGTGTGTGTCCGCTGTTTCCGTTTGCTCCGTTGTGTTGGCATTGCTCAATAAGTGCAAATGAGGTTTACAAATGTGGTCAGGGTTTGGGGACATGAAATGGGAGATTGCTCCATCAATGCTCCAACATGGCTGACAAAAAACATGTTACAAAATGACTGTTACAAAAAATACTGTAGTTAGCCCTTACCCCATATAGCATTAGAATCGATGAGGCCTTTCACAGGAAAAGTCTAGCTTTTTGGTCTGGGGATATTCCAAACTGGTTTCCGAGTTGGAGTCCGTATTCACCCGGATTAGAGCATAAATCTGTTTGCCTTTGGATGCCCTTACATAGCCACTTCAAAGAGGAACCGTCAAGCTGTAAAACACTCCCGTGCCCGATATGAAGGAAACCACCAGGAAATAAATAAGAATGAGTTCATACAGGAGGAAACATCGGTTATCTGGCTCAGTCCACAGAGCTCCAGCACACTCCATTAGATCATGAGTCAACTGTTCCTTCTGGTCTTCAGAGCTCATTTTCACTGAATGTCATTGAAATAGTTCTTCACATTTCCACATTGGAACCCAGGAAGGTTAGAGAGGATTCTTTAATGAACAATAATAAACAATATATTATCCTCTTCATGGGGGGGAAGTGTCCCAGGGCTAACGGGAACAACATCTCGATTGGCTTAGAGCTCATGTGGCAGCCAGTTCTGTCGGGACCCCAGTGAACGAGAGACCAAGGGGCTGGAACTAAGCTCTCTGGAGTGAGGAAGACTCAGAGAGCGGTCCATTAATCAAGCACTGATCTCCTAACAAGTTCCAGGGCTCTGGTTACAGATCCTCGGTCAGACAGAATGCTCCGAGGAGCTCGCACCCCTGCACGCACACACACACACACACACACTCACACACACACACACTCGTTTTGGCGACACAAATTTCCTTAGACAAGGACAATGACTGTTCTGAGAGTGCAGGTGCGTGTGTGCGAGACACATATCAACGTTCCGAGCACACAACGCCATGATTGTGTGATCCTCACACACCAGATTATCACAATGCTACACACAGAAGAGGCACAGAGCAGGGCTCAGAACAATCAA